>NC_134363.1:32291403-32400199 GCF_048569485.1 Anomaloglossus baeobatrachus | reverse complement strand
TCCCCGTGGTATAGAACACTGGGGTCCCCGGTTTGTTGTTTGTCCACTTCTGTCTGCCTGATGGTAGCGTGAACCCTGTGGGGTTGGAGTCTCTGGTCCTGTCCTTGGTTCTCCCTTTACTACTGAATCTTCGGATTCTTAGGGTCAGTGAGGTCCTTGATGGTCCCCTTTGCTGTGCAGTTGTTAACAGGTCGGCTTGGAGCTCTATCCTGTCCTAGGGTCCTGTACCCCGTCGGTGCGTAGTTCCGGAAGTACTCCACGGCAACCACTTCTCCTGGGTACCAGGTCACCGTGAACCCGCAACAGACAGTTTCCACCTTCCACACTCTCACTCCGACTACTGTCACTTGTCTGCGTCACACTTGTCTGCTCCCTCTCTCCTCAGTCTGCCCCTCCCACCTGGACAACTAATAGACTGGATTGGCTCCACCTCTAGGCGGCATCCATTGGTCCCACCCTAGCTATATACCATTGTATGGGGATTGTTTGGAAAAACTGGGATTACCTGGGTTTTTGGTGTTACTGGCACTGGGTTTCTAGGTCCCTAAGGTGGTAGGCAATGCATCCCTGGTGGGGTTGCAATACCTTGTAGCTCTCTGATGGCTTCAGGGCGCTACATTTTTTTTTTATTTTTTTTTGGTGTTTTTTTGCAAGAAAAAAAAAGCAGCTAAAGTTACAATATCTGGTCACAATACAAATGTGCTGCAGGATGCTGCATCCTGCAGCACCTTTTTTTCTGATTTTGATTTTGTTTTGTTTTTATAGTGAATGGGTTTACTTGTTAAATCTTCTGTTACTTTGTGCTACAAAAAAAACAAATTAATTTCCCCTTAGGGGTACGTTCATATGTACAAAGCTTTATGATGCTGATTTTTTGCCGCAGATCCGCATGTAGAGGTTGCTGTGAGTTTTGGAAGGAGTTTCTCCCTATGTATTGCAAAGGGGTTAAATCTGCAGGCAAAAACTGCAGTGTAAAGTTAAGAGATTTGCACCAAAGTGTCAGTCTGGATGGAGAATCTGCAGCTCATCTGCCCTGTGTGAAACATATCCTTAAAGAGTAAAGGATTTACAAAAATGTCCTCATCTTCCTGAGCCTTCGAGCTCCTATACCGCCTCATATACGACGTTCTCATCATGGAATGGGTCCTGGAGTCAATTAGAAAATTCTTATTTTGCATTTTAATTAATCCCGATCAATAAATATTAACTTAAATACTCCCAGGAGTCCAGAGTGATGGAAACAATTAAATTAGAACATATCAAATTAATAGGAAGTATTAAACTTTTGAAAAAAAAAATAAAAATGGAAAGGAGAGGTTGACATGGACATATGTTTACCCCTAAAATGTACGTGACATTTTCCAGATGTGTGTGTCAGTCTTTACTGTAGTCCTAGAATTCTGTTCATGAACCAGGATGATCTGGATGATTCCACCATGTTTGGTTGAGTTGTTTTCTAAAGATGAGACGAAGCAGTGGATTCAAATACCTAGTTTTGGGGTGTCAGGTACCCAATTCCTCTTTGCCAGCATGTTGACGCTAAGAAACAAGAACGGGAGATAAATCCCTTTATATATATATATATATATATATATATATATATATATATATATATATATATATATATATATATATATATATATATATATATATATATATAATTAGTAGTAATTGCTCTTAAAGTGGACCTGTGACTTGCCATATACAAGTAATTATTTTTATCTGGTGTAAATGCCGCTGTTCTCCTGAGTCCGGCGTTGCTTTTCTTTTGTTTTTGCGCCTTTCCATTCCTGAGATATGGCCTTTTTTCCCTTGTATAGAAAGTGTTTTTACAAAGTGGGTGTGGCCAACTTTGGAAAAAAAGCAATATTTATATACAAAGAGGAGGTCATATCTCAAGAACGGAGAGGCGCCGAAACATACGAAAAATATCACCGGATTCAGGAGAACAGCGGCATTTCCTCCTGTTAATGAAAACATACATGTTTATGACAAGTGACAAGTCCTCTTTAAGAATTATCACCATTGACATGGGCACAAATAAAGTCAGATGTTTACCCCTAGGATGTATGTGACGTTTTTCAGCTCACCATGTGTGTCAGTCTTTACTGTAGTCCTAGAATTCTGTTCATGAACCAGGAACATCTAGATGTTCCTATCATGTTTGGTTAAAGATGAGAAGAACCAAATATTGCGATCTTAAAGGGATCAACCTCACGCCTAGTATCTAGGTGCTAGCACCCCATTCCTCTTTGCCAACGTGTTCAAGCTAAGAAACAAGAACAGGAGATAAATCCCTTTATATATAGTGGGAATAGCTCTTAAAGCAGACTTGTGACATGCCGTATACAAGTATTTTTTTTTTATCTGGTGCTAAATGACACTGTTCTCCTGAATCCGGCGCTGTTTTTCTTTTGTTTCTGCGCCTCTCGGTTCTTTTTTTTTCCTTGTATAGAAAGTGTTTTTACAAAATTACAAATGGTGTGGCCAACTTGAAAAAAAGCAATATTTATATACAAAGAGGAGGTCATATCTCCGGAACGGAGAGGTGCAGGAACATAAGAAAAACATCACCGGATTCAGGAGACCCGTGGGCATTTCCTCTGTTAATGAAAACATACATGTTTATGACAAGTGACATGTCCACTTTAAGAATTATCACCCAGCTTTTCACAAACCCTGAGTGTCATATAGTAGTAATACAATGCTGAATAATATTTTCCTCCTGCTTCCATTTTCTATTATTCTATCCTTACGTCCAAGTTCTTCTTGGTTCTTTATCTCTGGCAATGCTATTTGTGACCAGGAGGCTCAGGATGAACAGTTTTAAATGTCTGGCTACAGTCTGTAAAATTTGTTACCGAGAAAAAAAAAAAAAAGTACACACATAGCAGATTCTGTATTTACCCGAACACAAGCTATAATGTACCACCAATTTTGATAGAAACATATTTATACGCTCGCAAATACAAAACAACACAACCTGCAGGTATGGACCAAAATAGCAGAAATGAATCACCGAAGAAAACACAGAGAATCAGGTGATAAATATTATTAGCTTGCCATTTACAGGAACACTTTGGGCAAAAAAGATGACTAGTGCAGAGTCTGAGGGGCGGAGCATGACTCTTTGAATCCTAGGTGTCATGCTCCGCCCCCTTCTTGCACTATGCATCATTTTAGAGCATTTTCTTAAAGGGCAACTCCATTAATTGATAAATAATGATCTATGTTATATGCCGATTTTGGCAGGTCCTGACTCTTCACCAATGAAGATTTGGACTTTCTGTAGAAGTTTTGACATATGGAAAAAAAAAAAAAAAGTTTGAGCTAAAATATTTCCACTCCAAATATATAAAAAATAGCCATAAATTAGTTTTATAGGGTGTTTTGTAAATGGAACATCGGGTACAGGAGATAATTCCTGCTGTGCATATTAATGCCATCGCTGCTACAGACGGTAATTTATCAAACAAATCCCAGTTTCAAAGTGAAAAATGTAATTTACCTATTTAAGACTGATGAAGTCTATTACGAGAACAGCGACTCCGCAGCTGTTCAGCCCCGATATAGGGGTCCTGGTGTTCTCCCGTGCCTGGTACCGGTATCCATCACTTGTCCTGGTCGTTTAGCTTTGGCCATGTGCTTGCTGTACCATTAATGAACTGCTTTTGAGGGCAACTGTCATGCTCTTGTATTTCATTTTGACAATTGACAGGGCTTGGCCGACTTACTGCTCCAGTCAGGTTGCGTCCTCCCCCATACTTTCTCGGCCGTCCTCGTGTGCTGCTTCCTCCCTCCCCTCCCTGGCCCTGTACATGCCGCACAGGGTTTCTGGGAGTGCACCTAAGCCGTGCAAACTGGTCCTCCTCTTAAATGGGCAGCATCATTTCCAGGAAATGCCTCTGTCTATGGCTGAGAGGCACTGTGTATTTAGGGACCCTCCCATTAGGGGAGGTGCCTGCGCAACACATTCAGTTTAGTCAGTATACCAGTCTACCAGCTAGTTGTTAGATCCTGTTATCCCCGTATCCGTTAAATGAGTCCGCCTTCCCATACCTGCCAATCACTGCCGTGCCCACCATTTCTGTCCATACCTGCCTGTCCAGCCTGCTTCTGTCACCCCGCCTGTACTTGTCTATTCTGGAGTATGTTACCTTCCCTGGGGTTCAGCTACCACAGTAAGGTCACTGCTCTGGGAATGGTACCTAGAGTCTGCCTCGCAGTAGGTGCTTAGTTTAGGCCCTTCCACTATAGGGTAAGCCTGGGTCCCCCTTGTTGTCCAGTGGGTCCACTGACCACACTTACTGCACCTACACTGGCCATGAGCATTACCTGAGCGCTTTGCTCACATTGTGGGTATGTTTAGTGAACTGGCATGGAGTCCTCTTGTGGTTCCTTGTGAGCCAAAAATGCGTCAATTTTAGGTTAGTGTCATACACCTGACTTTCATGTTCTGAGAATAGACCGTGGTCTTCAGGCTTGGTCTCGCAAACTGATGGACAAGTGCTTTGCACACACGTTGGGTGAACGGCCTGGCGTCCTCTTGTAGTTCATTGTGAGCCAGAAAGACGACACTTTTAGGCTGATTTCACACATCTGACCTTCATGTTCTGAGAATGAACCGTAGTCTCCAGGCTTGGTCTTGTGAACTGATGAATGAGCACTTTGCTCACATTGTGGTGGCTTTGGGTGAACCAGCATGGAATCATCTTGTGGTTCACTGTGACCCAACAAGACGCCAATTTTAGGTTGGTTTTACACATCTGACCTTCATGTTCTGCGTATGGACTGTAGTCTCCAGGGTTGGTCTCACTTTGCTCACACTATTGGTGTGTTGGGTGAAACAGCATGGAGTCCTCTTGTGGCTCACTGAGAACGTCATGTCAGATGTGTGAAACAAGTCTAAAATTGATGTCTTTTTGGCTCAGAGTATGGTCCATGGTGTTCGGTCCATCCACAGATCTCCGAATCCAAACTCAACAGCCTCATAGGAACATATAAGGCTGTAGCGTTTGGGTCAGGAGACTTGTGGACAGTTTGGACATTTTTTTGTTCCAACTTTGAGTGTGTGAAACAGCCCTTAATGTTGTAAATCCGGAGATATGACGATAAATCATGACATTCAAGTCATGTCAGGAAGCCCTCTCCTGGTGTCACTACCCCCTTCCCTTCACACAACTGGTTTAGCAACAAATCCATGGCCATGTCCTGTGATATGGAAATTAGGTGGCTTTAGGACAATGGACACAGGATGACTCCCTGCCGTCACCCTGTAGTAGGAGCTGCTAGCTAGTTAGCAAGGCTATGGAAATAGCCAGACAGAACGACTCCAGTAAAAAATGGTTCATATCTCGCAAGCCATATTTCCGATAAATATGGCAACCATAAAAATGGTGTCTCCGCATGTGGACGATGCCGGCACCCCCTTTTTATGGGAACAGGACATTGGGAAATGCCCCAGGCGTGATATCAGCCAATGGGGAACTGGCAGACAGGTCATGAGTCCCCTCGTTCTGTAGCTAAATTCATAACTGTCACAATGAGAGCATTGGCGTCCGCCTACGACGCTCCCAGGCAAAGTTATGGCCAATATCCCCTTTGCTGGATAATTCTGATCCATGCAGGGGGAGTGGCAGTGCTTCCCCTGTGAGGTCACTAAGGTAGGAGGGGACCTGGATCTGCCCAGGTTGATAACCCTACTTCGGCCATTTTCCAGGGTTCTTCTGCTCGGGGGCCTGGTTGGGACAGACCTGTGAGAGAGTTCCTGGAAACTGGTCTACAGCGCCCCCCTTGGCCAGACACACAAGGTAACTGATGTAATTGTATACCTGTTTGTAACCCATGCTTTATCTGTAACTGTACTCTGACATAACTGTATATTCTGTAGATTCCCTATTGTATATATTGTAGTTTCTAGTGTGCTTTAGGCGATTAAATTATATAATTAATCTTGGGCTGTTCTGTTATCTCGATCTTGAATCCCACGTCTGTGTGTTCGGCTAATAGTTACCGTGAAGCGGTTGGTGGCAGCGAGTTGTGCCAAGGATTATTGTGGGGAGGCCAGTGAGATTCGGGAAGATATTATATATTCCGCCCGCGGAGGTCGGGGGAATATATACCTTACTCTCACCGGGGACCCTTCAATAATCGGCATAAGTAGTATAGCGGCCTCCTTGCTTATTGTCGGGGCAATTCCATAATTGGCCTGACTATAAGAGGGGCGCTAGAGAGCGCGTCACGTGCTCTGTCTGTCGGTCGGGAGGTATAAAGTAGGGGTGACCCCCACTTGTTACCCCCCGATTGTGACGTACTGGTA
The DNA here is from genome assembly GCF_048569485.1 of Anomaloglossus baeobatrachus. Taxonomy (NCBI): domain Eukaryota; kingdom Metazoa; phylum Chordata; class Amphibia; order Anura; family Aromobatidae; genus Anomaloglossus; species Anomaloglossus baeobatrachus. Next base: position 32,393,880 of record NC_134363.1, on the reverse strand, counting down.
GCCAGCGCGGGGGATTTCTGAGTGACCCCCCGGTGGTTCGTGACATATTGGTGGCAAGCGGTGGATCGAGATAATAGTATGTGTGAGTGTGAGACCCATACTCCCAGACACTAAAGACTGCCTGCAGCAGCTGTGGCTGCTGGGGTCTTCAGACTAGCTCAACACTAGAGTGTCAGAGTGCAGATACTGTAAGGTGTGTGGAGGCATCAGGTGTCAGTTCTGTGTCAGTGACCAAAAGTCTGCAAGAATGGCTGATGGCACCAGGAGCAGAGCTATGCAACTGGCCAATGCTAAAGCAGGAGCCGAAGAGAGGGAGGACGGTGCTGTGGACAGCAATGAGGAGGTTGCCCACGAGTCCTCCAGGAGCTCGACGCCAGAAAACAGCTCTGCAGAGGACATTGCACAACCGGGCACTGCTGGACAAGATGAGGAGCAGCTCGCCCAAGGGTCCTCAACGAGCCAGATGCCAGCCCTCCGCTCTGCAATGGACAGTGAATCACCAGGCTCCGCAGCGGGCCGCAGATCACCACGTGCCATTCCACCGAGCCTGGGAGGCTCGGATAGCCTTCTTCAAATGGCTATGGCCCTACGCCAGGCTGGAGACCGGGAGGGCTACAAGGAACTCATGGCCGAGCGTGAGCGGCAAGCAGCGCGTGAAGAGCGCCAGGCAGAGCGTAACTACCAGCTGCAGCTAGCTCAGCTCCGGCCCTCATCAGCCACCCGTGACCTTCCAGACACCAAACTTCCAAAGGTCCGTGTTGAGGACTTCCCAGTGCTGGAGAAGGATGGAGACTTGGACTCTTTCTTGACTGCTTTTGAACGGACTTGCTTGCAGCACCATCTGGACAAGGACCAGTGGGCCAAATACCTGACCCCCCGTTTAAGGGGTAAGGCCCTGGATATCCTTGGGGACTTGCCTGCTGAGGCAGATCAGGGCTACGACACCATCAAGCGGGCCCTGATCCAACAGTACAACCTCACCCCAGAGTCCTACCGCAAGAAGTTCCGGAGCCTACAGAAGGGACCAAAGGACTCCTGGGCTGACCACCGGCGGGCACTTGCCCGAGCTGCCGACCACTGGACCCAAGGCCTGCAGCTTTCCACCGGACCAGAGATCCTGGACTTGTTCATCACGGAGCAACTCTTGTGGAACTGCCCTGAGGATCTCCGCCAGTTCATCCGAGACCAGAAGCCAAAGGGGTCCACGGCTACAGCTGCCCTTGCCGATGACTACACCAACAACCGGGCCCCTGAGGCCAGGAGAGCGGCCACCAGCAGCACCTGGAGAGGGGGTAAGATGAATTCGGCGACTGCCCCACCTGCCCCTAGACTGCAGGGGGTGTCCCCCTCAACTCCCCTCTCCAGGCCCGTGGCGGAACCAAGACGGTGCCACCAGTGCAACCTACCTGGACACTTCAAGGCCATGTGCCCTCAGCGTCCCAAGGCCCCGGCTCCGTCCCCGTCCCAAGGGCCGCCCAAGGTGTATTGTGGGGGTGGGGGTGGTGGTAGGTCCCTGGACAGCTTCCAACCTGTCACCGTCGGCCGGTCTGTGACCATAGGACTGCGAGACAGCGCCTCGGAGGTGACTCTGGTGCGGCCTGAGATGGTGTCCCCCCAAGACTTGATCCCTGGAAAAACCCTCGCTGTCTCCGGGATTGGAGGCGCTGACCCGGCGCTGCCTGTTGCTGACATTTATGTGGACTGGGGCGCAGGGCGAGGGGTGAGGGAGGTGGGGGTAACTGATCGGATCCCTGCAAACGTGCTACTTGGGACAGATTTGGGGCAGATAACCTCCCTGTTTGGGCCCCAACCAAGGGCTGAACCGTCAGCCCGTACTGACATGACTCCTAACAATGTTAATGTGTTATCTATGAATGATGTAAGGGAGGAGGGAGTGAACTCTGATATTTCTGCTTGCACAGACACCATAGACACACACACAGCTGCAGCTGTGACAGGGGAGGGGGTCAGAGAAAGGTGTGACAATGCCTCTACAAGTAACCAGCCTGTGAGCTGGGATCTGCTGCCCTCTGCAGGATAAGCAGAGAGCAGGGTGCTGCAGGGGGAGGACCAGTGTGTGGGGTGGGGGCTACCACAGCAAATGTGGGGTCCCCAGAGATTTCACAGCGGGGTTCTGTTGCTGCAGGAGGGGAACAGGCAGGTGAGATTGGGGCCGGTCCAGGAGCGGAAGTGCTCCCAGGTAAGATCTCGGTGCATGGTTCCCCCACAACCGGGGTGTCAGGAAGCCAGGTAGGTCTGCCTGAACCGGCGACTTGGTCAGGAACGGAGGAGGAGCCGGCACGACCCACGGTCGCAGCGGCTGTGGCCGCTGTCACCCGCAGTGGGAGTGCTGGGAGCCAAGGGGCCTCCCGGAGGTCCGATAGCTCTTCCCCTTCTGACCAAGTGGCAGCCGAGTCAGGTGGAGGCCAGGACACAGGTCCCGGGGTACTGACTGAAGATGTGACAGTCTCGTCGATTCTGGCCACATCTAGTCAGGGGTTTCAGGCAGCGTTAGAAGCTGACGACAGCCTGAAAGCTCTTAAGGAGCAGGCGGCACAGCCTCCCTCGGACTCGGACCCGGAGCGAGTGGTCTGGGACCAAGGACGGCTGTACCGGGCCACGGTCCAGCAGGGTTCACCGGAGGCGTGGCCCAGGGACCGACAGTTGGTGGTACCCTATCCGTTCCGGACGGAGTTGTTGCGGATCGCACATGAGATTCCGATGGCCGGACACCTAGGGATCGCTAAGACCAAGGCCAGGTTAAACCAGCATTTCTACTGGCCAAAAATGGGGGCCGATGTGGCTGCCTACTGCCGTTCGTGTGAAACCTGTCAGAGAGTGGGGAAGGCGGGGCCACGCCCCAAAGCCCCACTGGTATCTCTGCCAATCATCGATGAGCCTTTCAGGAGGGTGGCTGTGGATCTGGTCGGCCCGCTGGCCATCCCCAGCAGCTCCGGGAAACGCTTCATACTGACGGTAGTGGACTATGCCACCCGGTACCCAGAAGCAGTGGCCTTGTCGTCCATTCGGGCTGACAAGGTGGCCACCGCATTGCTGGAGATTTTCTCCCGAGTGGGTTTTCCCCAGGAAATGCTCACTGACCGGGGGACCCAATTCATGTCCCAGCTGATGGAGGCCCTCTGTAAGCAAGTCCAGGTGCGACATCTGGTGGCCAGCCCGTACCATCCACAGACTAATGGCCTGTGCGAGCGGTTCAATGGCACCTTAAAGCAGATGCTTAAGATGTTGGTCGACTCCCATGGGCGTGACTGGGAGCGGTATCTCCCCCACCTGTTATTTGCTTACCGGGAGGTTCCACAGGCCTCAACAGGATTCTCACCGTTTGAGCTCCTGTACGGGCGACGTGTGCGGGGCCCCCTGGCTCTGGTGAAAGAGGCTTGGGAAGGGGATTTGGCCACCCCTGGAGTGTCGGTTATCGAGTATGTCATGCGCTTCCGGGACAAAATGCAGGCCTTGACGCAACTGGTACACGACAATATGGCTCAAGCCCAGGCTGATCAGAAGCGTTGGTACGACCAGAACGCTTGTGAGAGGACCTACCAAGTGGGTCAAGAGGTGTGGGTACTGGTCCCCGTACCACAGGACAAGCTTCAGGCAGCCTGGGAAGGCCCATACCTCGTGTACCAGCAGCTCAACCCTGTGACGTACCTGGTCACCCTGGACCCTGCCCGTGGAAGGCGGAAGCCCTTCCATGTGAACATGATGAAGGCACATCATGAGCGGGAGGCATGTGCGCTCCCCGTGTGCAACCTGCCCGAGGAGGGAGAAGCGGAAACCCTCTTGGATATGCTAGCCCAGGTTAGGGCAGGCGGATCCATTGAGGATGTGGAGGTTGGCCACCAGCTCTTGGAGGACCAACGGTCCCAGCTGTGGGCCACCCTACACCCCTTCCGGGGGTTGTTTACCAACCAGCCCGGAAGGACTGACTTGGCTGTCCATCACGTGGACACTGGGGATCATCCCCCGATCCGGCGTTCAGCATATCGGGTCTCCCTGGAGGTGCAGCAACACATGCGCCAGGAGATTGACGAGATGCTGGAGCTGGGGGTGATCCAGGCATCCAACAGCGCTTGGGCCTCGCCTGTAGTCCTCGTCCCTAAGAAGGACCGAACCACTCGGTTCTGCGTGGACTACAGGGGGCTCAATGCTGTCACGGTCGCCGATGCGTACCCAATGCCACGCATCGATGACCTGCTCGATCAGTTGGCCGGGGCTCAGTACCTGACCATCATGGACCTGAGCCGGGGATATTGGCAGATCCCCCTGACTCGCAAGGCCAGGGAACGCTCTGCCTTTATTACCCCATTTGGACTGTACGAGTCCACGGTGATGCCATTCGGGATGAGGAATGCCCCTGCCACTTTCCAGCGGATGGTCAACACCCTGCTCAAGGGACTTGAAGGGTACGCGGCCGCGTACCTGGATGACATTGCCGTCTTCAGTCCCACCTGGGAAGATCACCTAGAGCATCTAGCACAGGTGCTCAGGCGGATCCACCGGGCAGGTTTGACCATCAAGCCGGGAAAGTGTCAGCTGGCCATGAGCGAGGTCCAGTACCTCGGTCACCGGGTAGGTGGGAGAACCCTGAAGCCCGAGCCTGAGAAGGTGGAAGCCATCGCATCCTGGCCCACCCCCAGGACCAAGAAGCAGGTGATGTCCTTCTTGGGGACCGCTGGGTACTATAGGAGGTTTGTTCCATGCTATAGTAGCCTGGCAAAGCCCTTGACGGACCTCACCAAGAAGAAGCTGCCCTCTGCAGTCGATTGGACAATGGACTGCGAGACAGCCTTCCGGGCCCTAAAGGACGCCCTGTCCAGCCCGCCTGTGCTACAGGCAGCCGACTTCACGCGGCCGTTTGTAGTACAGACCGACGCCAGTGACTTCGGCCTCGGTGCGGTGCTCAGCCAGGTGGACTCTGCGAGCCAAGAGCACCCAGTCTTGTACCTGAGCAGGAAGCTGTTACCAAGGGAAGTTGCCTATTCCACGATGGAGAAGGAGTGCCTGGCCATAGTGTGGGCCCTGCAGCGTCTGCAACCCTATCTATACGGGCGCCACTTCATCGTGGAGACGGACCACAATCCCCTCAGCTGGTTGCACACCGTCTCTGGGACGAATGGGCGATTGTTGCGATGGAGCCTTGCGCTCCAGCAATACAACTTCACCATTCGCCACAAAAGGGGCCGTGACCACGGTAACGCAGACGGGCTGTCCCGACAAGGAGAGGTCGCGGACGGGCGCACGGGGGAACACCGGAGTGTGCTGCCCCCTAGCGCCCTCAAAAGGGGGGAGGTGTGAGGTAAATCCGGAGATATGACGATAAATCATGACATTCAAGTCATGTCAGGAAGCCCTCTCCTGGTGTCACTACCCCCTTCCCTTCACACAACTGGTTTAGCAACAAATCCATGGCCATGTCCTGTGATATGGAAATTAGGTGGCTTTAGGACAATGGACACAGGATGACTCCCTGCCGTCACCCTGTAGTAGGAGCTGCTAGCTAGTTAGCAAGGCTATGGAAATAGCCAGACAGAACGACTCCAGTAAAAAATGGTTCATATCTCGCAAGCCATATTTCCGATAAATATGGCAACCATAAAAATGGTGTCTCCGCATGTGGACGATGCCGGCACCCCCTTTTTATGGGAACAGGACATTGGGAAATGCCCCAGGCGTGATATCAGCCAATGGGGAACTGGCAGACAGGTCATGAGTCCCCTCGTTCTGTAGCTAAATTCATAACTGTCACAATGAGAGCATTGGCGTCCGCCTACGACGCTCCCAGGCAAAGTTATGGCCAATATCCCCTTTGCTGGATAATTCTGATCCATGCAGGGGGAGTGGCAGTGCTTCCCTGTGAGGTCACTAAGGTAGGAGGGGACCTGGATCTGCCCAGGTTGATAACCCTACTTCGGCCATTTTCCAGGGTTCTTCTGCTCGGGGGCCTGGTTGGGACAGACCTGTGAGAGAGTTCCTGGAAACCTGGTCTACAGCGCCCCCCTGTGGCCAGACACACAAGGTAACTGATGTAATTGTATACCTGTTTGTAACCCATGCTTTATCTGTAACTGTACTCTGACATAACTGTATATTCTGTAGATTCCCTATTGTATATATTGTAGTTTCTAGTGTGCTTTAGGCGATTAAATTATATAATTAATCTTGGGCTGTTCTGTTATCTCGATCTTGAATCCCACGTCTGTGTGTTCGGCTAATAGTTACCGTGAAGCGGTTGGTGGCAGCGAGTTGTGCCAAGGATTATTGTGGGGAGGCCAGTGAGATTCGGGAAGATATTATATATTCCGCCCGCGGAGGTCGGGGGAATATATACCTTACTCTCACCGGGGACCCTTCAATAATCGGCATAAGTAGTATAGCGGCCTCCTTGCTTATTGTCGGGCAATTCCATAATTGGCCTGACTATAAGAGGGGCGCTAGAGAGCGCGTCACGTGCTCTGTCTGTCGGTCGGGAGGTATAAAGTAGGGGTGACCCCCACTTGTTACCCCCCGATTGTGACGTACTGGTAGCCAGCGCGGGGGATTTCTGAGTGACCCCCCGGTGGTTCGTGACAACCGTGGTCTTCAGGCTTGGTCTCGCAAACTGATGGACAAGTGCTTTGCACACACGTTGGGTGAACCGGCCTGGCGTCCTCTTGTAGTTCATTGTGAGCCAGAAAGACGACACTTTTAGGCTGATTTCACACATCTGACCTTCATGTTCTGAGAATGAACCGTAGTCTCCAGGCTTGGTCTTGTGAACTGATGAATGAGCACTTTGCTCACATTGTGGTGGCTTTGGGTGAACCAGCATGGAATCATCTTGTGGTTCACTGTGACCCAACAAGACGCCAATTTTAGGTTGGTTTTACACATCTGACCTTCATGTTCTGCGTATGGACTGTAGTCTCCAGGGTTGGTCTCACTTTGCTCACACTATTGGTGTGTTGGGTGAAACAGCATGGAGTCCTCTTGTGGCTCACTGAGAACGTCATGTCAGATGTGTGAAACAAGTCTAAAATTGATGTCTTTTTGGCTCAGAGTATGGTCCATGGTGTTCGGTCCATCCACAGATCTCCGAATCCAAACTCAACAGCCTCATAGGAACATATAAGGCTGTAGCGTTTGGGTCAGGAGACTTGTGGACAGTTTGGACATTTTTTTGTTCCAACTTTGAGTGTGTGAAACAGCCCTTAATGTTGTTTACATTTTGTTTCTCTTTGGGTATGTCGATGATGTGCATTTTTTTTTACTATCTACTGAATGCCGTCAGACTTCCAATCATGGGATAGAAAGTCAAGGAGCCACGCTTTCAACTAGTTCTGTGGCTGGTAGAGGAGCTCTAGAGATGTTTGTACTCCCATTAGCCAAACTTATGTTTTGGTAAGATCTCCACAGTGGTTGGAGACATTTTGGCCTCAAACATATGTCCCGTCTTACCTCAACCCAACCATTAAAGACTCCTTTATATATGTGAGTCTACCTTGTCTTCTGGTAGGACTGTTCTATCTGAGCCTTGATCTAACAGACACCAATAACTTTGGGTCAATGGACCTTTCGACCAACACTTTGACCATCTGTAGTTCACCACTAGGTTCTAATTAGGTAGTCAACAGTCTTCTGTCCTGACTGTTTAAAGGCTTTAGTAGACAGATTACAATTTCTGGCTTTCTGAACCTAGATATAACACACACAAATAACTTCGGGTGAATGGACCTTTCGACCAACACTTTGACCATCTGTAGTCCACCACTAGGTTCTAATTAGGTAGTCAACAGTCCTCTGTCCTGACTGTTTATAGGCTTTAGTAGACAGATTACAATTTCTGGCTTTGATGTGTACGTCTTCATTTTATTGGGGTAGAGTTTTGTCTTTGTTGGCCATCTGTAGTCCATGTAGTCCACCACTAGGTTCTAATTAGGTAGTCAAGTGGAGAAGTCCTCAGATTGTTTATAGGCTTTAGTAGACAGATCATTTCTGTCTCTGATGTTGAGAACGTCTTGATTTTATCGGGGTAGAGTTGTTGTTTTTTTGTTTTTCTGTTTGTTTGTTTGTTTTTTCCCTTCCTTCTATGGCTCACATTTTGTAAAACCGAAAGCTTCGAGTTTGACCAAAATTAGCCGCGACATGGAGGGCAAAGCAAGGGAAACCTGTCACCGCCAGAAAATGTGATTATTTTCCTACAAAAATGAATTTCTTCTCTTCTGGACAAATGTTAACCTGCTCATTTCCAGTTGCAGGCGCCTTATTTACCGGTTATGACGGACGCGGCATTAACTTTTTCATTTCCAGAATGGAATAAACTTTTTTTTAAATTTTTTTTGTTATCAATGTACCAGTCATGGAACCAATTAATTTCCAAAATGGGTCCGGATCATCTAAATCTTCTTAACCATGGTGAATTGTCGTGAAACCAAGTGACTCTTGAAGGTTGAATATCTCCAAAATCCTGTTGGTACCATATGGCGGCACATTAGCCAGAAGTGTTGTTATACATTCACCGTCCTCATGGATCATCCTGTTGGCTACAACCCTTGTAAACGGTCGGATTCAGATCAAACCATAGATTGTGGACTGGTCTTTCCACCTTTAAAAAGCAAAGCGCTTAAAGCAAATGTTTTTTTTTTTTTTTCGAACAGTAGGTCAGTGTTTTGTTAAGTTTGTTGATCTTTATTGAAAAAAATGAAACAATTAGTCCTCTTCCAATTTTCACCCTGGCTGCTGGGGGTATCAGACTTCCTGTCCTTTCAGGAAGCATTTTTCAGTACTCTCATTATCATCAGAGGCAGAATTACAATGACAGGTAAGACCTCTATGGACAGCTGATGATACAGGATCCACTGATCACAATAGGTGATGTTGCAGCTTACCTCCTCTTCCTAAACAATGACTGATAATGACCCACCATTCACAATAGGTGATATCACAGCTCACCTCTTTCTCCTCCTGTGCAATGACTGCTAACACCTCTATATACAGTAGATGACACAGGATCCACCATTCACAATAGGTGATGTTACAGCTCACCTCCTGCTTCTGTGCAATGACTGATAATACAGGGATTCCCCATTCACAATAGGTTATATCACAGCTCACCTCTTCCTCCTCCTGTACAATGACTGCTAACACCTCCTATATACAGTAGATAACACAGGATCCACCATTCACAATAGGTGATGTTACAGCTCACCTCCTCCTCCTCCTGTACAATGACTGATAACACCTCTATATACAGTAGATAACACAGGATCCACCATTCACAATAGGTGATGTTACAGCTCACCTCCTCCTCCTGTACAATGACTAAATGTCTATAATGTCTATATACAGTAGATAACACTGGGTCCATTACTCACAATAGATGTCACAGCTTACCTCCTCCTTGTCCTGTACAATGACTGATAACACAACTATATTCAGCAGATAAAACAGGATCCACCATTCACAATAGGCGTTATCACAGCTCACTTCCTCCTCCTGTACAGTGACTGAGAACACCTCCATATATAGTAGATGACACAGGATCTACTGTGATTCACAATAGCTGATATTGGCTATTTTACAGGAGGGGGATTAGGTAAGCTGTGATATCACTTATTGTGGTTGGTGGATCCAGTGTCTACTGGTATGAGGTATGTTTTTTTGTTTTTTGTTTTTTTTTTTATTGACTTGCCTTGTACATAAAATTTGTATATAGAGGTGCTATCAGTTAATGTATAGGAGGAGGAAGTGAGCTGTGATAACCTCTACAGTAGATATCCATAATTCGCAATAGGTGATGTCACAGTTCACCACCTCCCCTCCTATACAATAACTGATAACACCTCTATAGTCAGAATCCACCAATCCCAATGTGAGATATCACAAGTCCTTCTCCCTTCACAATGACCTTTTGCACACGCTGATTAGATGCTTCAGTACAAAAGATAGGTGGAGTCTGTTCATTGCTCCTAATGTGCATGTATTATTTCCTGAAATAACAGGAAGTTAGTGTAAAAATCCCCCGGTGGCCGGTGTGAGAATTGTAAGATTACAAATTTTGTAGTTTTAATACAAATTGTGATTTCGAAAAAAAGACTTTTATAAAAATAAAAAAAGGCTCCTTTTGTTATGAGACGAATTCTGTAAACATTTTTTTTAACCCTTTTGGCTTAAAAAACTAAAGGGGATATTAACCCCTAATAATGACAATCCTATAGTAAAATGTCCTGTTTGGAAGGATTCAAATTGTCTCTCCAGGAAAGGAGACAAACTCTAGCGCCACCTATTGGAAGTAGCAATCCTAAAAGTCATAATTGGCCTTTTCATATGACATGGTGTTTCGGGGTGATTGCCCCTCGTCAGTGCAAAGTATGAGATCTGATCTGGCTGTATGAGAAGTATGTTTGGAAGGATATGCTGATAAGCTTTTTATCATTTATTTTTTCGGCCCAGGCCCTCCGGCGCAGTAGGGGTTACTCCGGAGGTTCCGCCATTGTGGAGTGGCTCGGGCCTGCGCCCGCGGTGGGGTCTCGACATGATTGTGATTAGCAGGGACAGTGTGAGGCCGGCCCTGTTTGCTTGAGATTTCCCCCAGGACACACTCCAGTGATCTGCAGGAGGATGAGAGCTCGTCCATAGAATTCAGGATTAGTTCTGTCTCCCGGAGCTGAAGCCGCACACGGGCAGAATATCGGGATAGAGCGCGGATACCGGGTATACACATCCCTGCAGAATCCTAATTGGTCGTCCTCTCGTCTGCACAGGTCCGGACGCCGGTTTAATCATAGAGATGGAATATTGCTCACTGCTGGAACTTGTAGTGCCCCAACGGCCTGATTACATATTCCTCCTATATCTGTTCATGCTTTTTCCTTTTCCTGAAATAGCGCCACTCTTGTTTGCAGGTGGTGTCTGGTATTGCAGCTCAGCCCCATTAAACATGCGCTGGCATTATGGATATATCCCATAGGGTTGTACACTTGTATATGGTTCTGTACTGCTCAGCAACCCATGCCACCAAGCTACTATGACACTACAACTCCCAGCATGCCCAGAACATACACATATGGTTCTACACTGCTCAGCAACCCGTGCCACCAAGCTGCTGTGACACTACAACTGCCAGCATGCCCAGAACACACACATGGTTCTGCACTGCTCAGCAACCCGTGCCACCAAGCTGCTGTGACACTACAACTGCCAGCATGCCCAGAACACACACATGGTTCTGCACTGCTCAGCAACCCGTGCCACCAAGCTGCTGTGACACTACAACTCCCAGCACGCCCAGAACACACACATATATGGTTCTACACTGCTCACCAACCCATGCCACCCAGCTGCTGTGACACAACTCCCAGCATACCCATAATACACTTGTATATGGTTCTGCACTGCTCAGCAACCTGTGCCACCAAGCTGCTGTGACACTACAACTCCCAGCATGCCCAGAACACACTTGTATATGGTTCTGCTCAGCGATCTATGCCACCAAGCTGCTATGACACTACAACACACAGCATACCCAGAACACACTTGTATATGGTTCTGTTCTGCTCAGCAACCCATGCCACCAAGCTGCTGTGACACTACAACTCCCAGCATGCCCAGAACACACACAAATGATTCTGCATTGCTCAGCAACCTCTGCCACCCAGCTGATGTGACACTACAACTCACAGCATGCCCAGAACACACATAAATGATTCTGCATTGCTCAGCAACCTGTACCACTCCAGCTGCTTTGACACAACTTCCAGTATGCTCAGAACACACATACATGGTTCTACACTGCTCAGCAACCCGTGCCACCCAGCTGCTTTGTCACTACAACTCCCAGCATGCCCAGAACACACTTGTATATGGTTCTGCACTGCTCAGCAACCTATACCACTCCGGCTCATGTGACGCTACAACTCCCAGCATGCTCAGAACACACTTGTATATGGTTCTGCACTGCTCAGCAACTTGTGCCACCAGGCTGCTGTGACACTACAACTCCCAGCATGCTCAGAATACCCTTGTATATGGGTTCTGTTCTGCTCAGCAACACATGCCACCAGGCTGCTGTGACACTAGAATTCCCAGCATGCCCAGAACACAAATATGTTTCTGCATTGCTCAGCAACCTCTGCCACCCAGCTGCTTTGACACTACAACTCCCAGGATGCACTGCATACATTTATAAAAGTTGCTGCAGGTGCCGGCAACCTGCAGCACTCCTGCTTTTCGGCAACTACAACTCCCAACATCCCCAGTTGTAGTTTCATCACAGCTGTAGTGTTGCAGGATTCTGACCCCTGCATGATTGGGGTATATGTAGTAACTGAGGAGGGGGGTTTTGACCTCCGTCTCTGGATTATTTGGTGTCTACCCCCTTATCTGGGCCACCTAACAATTCCAATGACCTCCGTATACTGGTTTTCTGCATAAGTGAGGGGGTCACCACTGTGGATTGAAAAGAATGTATGTTCACCATTATTAAGAGCCCCCTCCCCCATGATCTTCATTACACCTGTTCACTACAAAAACCCCTTTAAATCGTGACTACTTGGGGTTCCTTTAATCATCCATCTTGCCTTTCTTTTTAAAGAGGATTTGTCCCCAGATTTCACAAGTCAAACTGCTTTATTCCATTAGTAAATGGATTTCTTGGACCTGATGAGCCGGTGTACTTACTACACAATAGCTGTGGATTTTCAAAGTAAGTACACCAGCCTCATCAGGAGATCCGTTGGAATAGATTTGTGCAGCATTGTGAATCTGGTGATCTTTAAAGGATTTGGATTATGGCATTGGTGGTGAGAGTTTTTACTGAACTGGATTTTCAAAGTAAGTACACCAGCCTCATCAGGAGATGTTTTGAAATAGATATATGCAGTATTGGGAGATCTGGTGATCTTTAAAGGAACACTGATTAGCATTACTTTTTACTCTTGAGTTTAATGGAGTTCCCCTTTAAATATTGAAAAAAGTAAACTAGAAATGTCAACTTCACCCTAAATCTTCCCCTGATCGAGGCCTGAGGGCCCGGCAGAACCTGTCTGGCAGGTGTCTATAGTCTTCATGGTTAACACCTAATCCAACTCCACGATGCCGTTCACCGCGGAGGGGCCGGGACCCTGTAATGTCCTTACAAATGGATGTTTAATAGGACAATGGGATGCGTGTATACATGACACAATGCAGAATGGCCGCATTGTACGGGAGCTTTGTAGTGGGTGACATTACAGGGAGTGGTAGTGTCATTATGATGTTGGGTATATGACGGTCTATTATTCGTCATTGGACATTTTTTTTATACAGGTAATGTCGGGTAAACGGAGAGGTACGGTGTCAGACCCCGCTGGCGATGAAAGGTTTAAGACGGAAGTCTCGCCCTACTTTACACCTTCAATCCTCTCCTCCCTTTCATAAGATCACGTCCCGTTGTATGCAGCAAATGGGGTGAATATGAAGGCGAAACGGACCAGCAAATTCTGCAGTGGCTTCTTCAGGATAAGCACCTTCCAGTTCTGATCACAGCATAGTGAAAGTAAATGGGGTCACGTCAGGACCCATTACGGTACCACGCTGAGTTTGTTGCAAAAACTCTAAACCTGATGCGTTTATTTGCAACTTGCTTGTTGAAGTCTCAGTATTTTGTGACTGCCATTAAACTGCGATGTAGTGGTGTCTGGATATAACACCTTCCAGCTCTGATCACAGCATAGTGAAAGTAAATGGGGGTCACGTCAGGACCCATTACGGTACCACGATGAGTAAGTTGCAAAAACTCTAAACCTGAGGCGTTTGTTTACAACTTGCTTGTTGAAGTCGCAGTACTTTGTGACTGCCATTAAACTGCGATGTGGTGTCTGGATATAGCACCTTCCAGCTCTTATCTCACAGAATTCATGCTCTGTTACCTCTGACTTTCCATTGGACTAGAGGTAAAACTATGGCATTAAATTAAAGGGATGACCCACTTAAGACCACCTTTAGTTCCTTCCTCCTGATGATGAACTTGTATTTAGATCCCCAGTGATTACTTTCTGCATGATCCAAGTGGTCAAATACGGTATTACACCCTTCATATGGAATTTCATAAATGTACTACAGTCTTAAAGGGGTTTCCCCAGGTTTCCTAAATAGGTATTATCGGATAGGTATTGTAAAATCAAGCACTTTTGCAATTTACTAGTTATTAAAATTTTCAGTCGTTCTTGAGATATTCACACTTTTCTTTTTGTTTACAGCTCGTTGCTTAGGAAACCGACCACCGCTGCGGTCTAGCTACTAAGCACTATGTTGAAGCTGGACGTGATTAGGAGATAATGGCGCTATCCAGAGATCTTTGGCATCTTCTAAATTGTGCTTACAAACTCAATAGAAAAGGGGCTTGTAAGCAAATGTGCATGTTCTGCAGTCTGGCAGCGGTGGTCGGTTTCCAAGGCAATGAGATGTAAACAATAGAAAAGTGTTAATCTCTCATGAACGGAGGGAAATTTTAATAGGCAGTAAATTGCAAAATTTCTTGTATTTATGAGCCCTATCTGACTATGATCCCTTTTTTTTTTTAATTTATTATACATTGGAATGCCCCTTTAACACTAGAAGTCCCAGAGATGGGTCATTTTGACATTTCTACCATTGGAACCCTATGAAGCTCGAAATTCCTGGGACTTCTAGTGTTAAGAACCCAATACACATTATTGAGCAATTAGAGCGCTCCAGTGTTCTCTGAATTCCAAGGTGGCAATCCTTCTCATCCCTCAATATCATATCTTGGGGAGGATCAGAAGACACCCCCCCCCCCCCATACACACTACCTTGGAGGGTGGGGATTGAAAGATCCCATAAACACTACATTTGGGGGTGGGGATTGGAAGACCCCATACACACTACATTGGGGGGTGGGGATTGGAAGACCCCATACATATTACATGTAGGGATTGGGAGACCTCATACACGCTACATTGGGGGTGGGGATCGGAAGACCCCATACACACTACATTGGGGGGTGGGGATTGGAAGACCCCATACATATTACATGTAGGGATTGGGAGACCTCATACACGCTACATTGGGGGTGGGGATCGGAAGACCCCATACACACTACATTGGGGGGTGGGGATTGGAAGACCCCATACATATTACATGTAGGGATTGGGAGAACTCATACACGCTACATTGCGGGGTGGGGATTGGAAGACCCCCTACACACTACATTGGGGATGGGGGATCGGAAGACCCCCTACACACTACATTGGGGATGGGGGATCGGAAGACCCCATACACAATACATTAGGGATGGGGGATCGGAAGACTCCATACACACTACATTGGAAAGAAACTTGTTGATATAGGTGGATTTGACTGACCTTTAGTTTGAGGATTAACGGCCAAATACTCCCCTCTGACTCCGCATTTCCCCCCCTTGTTATGAATGCACGACGTTAGTCCCCTCTTTTTACAGATTTGGTCATTTTTTGGTCCAGTTGCTACATTGTTGCAGTAAAATAACTTTTCTGTTTCCCTAGTATGGTTACATTGTATCTTTTTATCTTCTATTTATTTATGTTTTTGTTGCACTTTTCTCCTTTCAGAACCCTGATCCCTGAATATTTGGGCTTCTCCCTTTTTTATGCTCTTCAGCCGGGGATCCCAGAAGCCCTCCAGTTATGAGTGGGGGGATAGGGGGGCCGCAATGTTTGTCTAAACTCTTCAGCCTCCGCTGACAACAATGTCTCATTTACATGTTGGTTAACCCTTCGCCCCTCATTCCGTCCTCTGTTGATGATCTCCGAATTTACACCCCTCTCTCCCCCCCCCCCCACTTCTTTTTCCGGATCGTTTCCAGATATGATGAAGCTGTAATGGGGCCTCCAGATAAAACAGGAGGGACAATTTATTTCTGGTTTCCAGGACATAATTTACGGATAGATTTGCTTTCAAGAAGTCGGTTACATTGTTAAGTTATTGTTCGATATGGATTTTTTTTTTTTCCTCCCCTCCTGCTGCGAGCTGAGGGATGATTATAACCTTTGATGCCGGGAATCTGACAGTGTGAAATGCTGAGAACGTGGGGGGCCTCGGTGGGAAGAAAATGATGCATTTATCAGTGGGCTTAAAGGGGAAATCTACCCAGAATGTCCCTCAAAACTCCCCAATAAATCGAAATCCTTGAGTCACCATTTCCTATTTGGCTATGTCTTAGCGGATCATATACCTTGAGATAGCTGACATCTTTCCTCCCGCTTCCGTAAACATGCATGCACAACTGTGCTGAGCGTGCATGTACTCTCCATGCGATGAGGTGAGTAAGCTGCTGCCAGACACCTCTGGCGGATGCTTATTATGTGGGTGGAAGTAAAAGGATTGGGCTTGTTGAAATTTCGTCTTACCTCTACCATCTGCTATTGAGAAAGTTGATAGACCCCTCCCCCAATAAAAGATTATTGGCCCGTCTTCTGAAGTGTTGGCAGATTCATCTAACATGTCTGGCCACGAAGGAGATGCCCATGATTTAGAAAAACATGGCTGTTTTTCCCAAAAAAACAGCGCCACTCAGGTCATGTTTGGTATTGCAGCTTAGCTCCATTGAAGTGCTGAGATGCAATACCACACACAACCTGTAAACGAGGGGTGGTGCTGTTTTGGAAGATTTTATGTATATATTTTTTTCTTTTCCAAAATCTGGACAACATGATTAAAAAAATAAATATTAATAAAAAAAATAGGGCAAATTTTGTGCCTTCAGGTCCTCGCAATGCATCTCTTGTCAGGTTTTTCCACCTAACTTTCCAAATGTTAATGACATATAGGCTGGGGGGGCTACATAGCAACTTTGGCCATGACATAGATTGGCTTATATAAGCTCCTAGAGCATAGTGAGGGTAATTGGGGTCACGTTGGGACCCATTACGGTACCACATCAAGCAAGTTGCAAAAACTCTGAACATGATGCAGTTTTTTACTACTTGCTTGTTGAAGTTCTGGTACTTTGTAACCACTACTAAACTGTGATGTAATCGTGTCTCTGATCAATATTTTGTAAATAAATACACATACGTGTATATATACTTTTTGTATGTGTCATATATTTGTGTGGGGTTTTTTTTGCATGTACACTTGAAAACTGTTTGGCTTAGCGTTGACTATCCCTGGTGATGAAGGGGTTAATGCATTTATCCCCAATGTGGGCTCAGTAGAATAGGGTCCCTGGGCGTACGATGAATTCTTCATCGATTGGTATGCAAGGCAGGCGCCACCTCACCCCACTGCCAGCTCCTACATTCTGTATCGCCCGGCAAAGACTTCTGAACAAGCAAAATCATCCACTCATTGGGAGACGAGGGCAACGAAAAAAAAAAAAGAGCGCCTTGTGTATTCTGTATAATGACACACTTGTCCTCAGCTCGCCTTGCAAATCATATCCTAACCTCCCGCAGCCGCCGTCCTGCAATGACAGACAGCCGACATGCCTTTTCCACGTCTCCATACCTGATTTTTTTTTTCTTTCCTGCACCTGCCCTAGGTCATGCTGTAAGCGTCGCAGGCTCTCGTTTCCATATTCCCGTCACATCCGCCAGAAACATGATCTGGAGCTGACAAACAAAAATTGAGGCTTATGATAAACTATGGACAGATCGGTATTAAAGGCTGGTGGCAAAATCTCATTCTCCTAGGACCCAACAATGGAGGAGACATCAGAGAGGTTAAGTGATGGAGTCACAGATTGTGACTTTATTATCTAGCAACAGAATGATGGAAAGGTTTTATTGCAGCTGCAATACCAGACACAACCAATGCACAGAGGTGGCGCTATTCTTATAGTGCATTCTACCAAGTCGTGCTCTAAAATCAAAGCTCTGACCCAAGATCCATGCACGCTGTAAATGAAATTTTGGTTATAAGGGCTAAAAAATAAAAAATGGTGGTAGAAGAATGTCTGTCTGCTTTCTTCCAAACACAGCGCCACTATTGAAATGAGCAGGGCCTGGCTGCAATACCGCACACTGCCTGTGGACAGCTGTGGCGCTGTTTTTGGAGAGGAGTTTTGTCTGTTTTTTGGGAAGAGGAGTTTGGGGCTGTTTTTTATTGGAAAAGGCGTTTGGGGCTCTTTTTTTTGGAAAGAGGAGTTTGGGGCTGTTTTATTGGGATGAGGCGTTTGGGGCTGTTTTTATGAGAAGAGAAGTTTGAGGCTCGTTTTTTGGGAACAGGAGTTTGGGGCTGGTTTTGGATGAGGAGTTTGGGGCTGTTTTTTGGGAAGAGGAATTTGGGACTGTTGGAAAAAGGAGTTTGGGGCTCGTTTTTTGAGAAGAGGAGTTTGGGGCTGTTTTTTTGGAAAGAGGAGTTTGGGGCTCGTTTTTTGGATGAGGAGTTTGGGGCTGTTTTTTTGGATGAGGAGTTTGGGGCTGGTTTTGGATGAGGAGTTTGGGGCTGGTTTTTTTTTTTGGGAATGGGCGAGTCCGGGGCTCGGTTTTTGGGCACCGCCGAGTCTGGGGCTTGTTAGGAATGGTTGCTTGGGGCAGTATTTCCGACATGACCTATTTTTTTTTTATTATTTTTTAGCTTCTTTTCCTTTTAATTCCCCTTTCCTGTGCCGCTTGCTCTAACAGACTGGCACCGGGTGTAATTTGAGGAAGTTGCAAGAATAGGTGTTTGCTGAGAAAAACTGCTGCTTTCTACATATTTCTCCTAAATCGCATTTTCTGCCTTTAAGCAAATAGTGTGAGGGCTGGCTGCTCCCCGGCTGTGATCTGGACGAGTACCAGAGAAGGCATTTGCTAATGTCTCTCATCCCTCTCTGATTACTATGATCTTCCAGGCTCTTGCTTCTCGGTCCTCTGAACATTTGCATCCTCTGGATCTTTTTCAAAGGGTGAAACCATCCTGCCTGGTTTTTCTTTTTTATATTTTCTGACAAAAAAAAGAAGCCGGCACTCCGATCATTTGTGGAGCCGGAGCCGCCGCTTAATATTAATCTTCCTCTTTGTTACAAATAATAACATTGTAATATGTTAACTTGTGCGGAGCTAATAGGGTCACGGGCACAATGGCACCCTGTCACGCCGAATTTACAGTTTAAGAGAAAACCATGCAAAGAAAATGACTATTTCGTACTTGCCCTTTTTTCTTCAAAGGATGGCACATTTTAGGCAACCGCTGTGTAGATTGGCATGGAAGGAGTCTGGAGACCAGGTGCCGGATCCAGTGACCTCTATTAATTGGCCTAGAGGGATTGCCATGGCCAGATTGCTTTTTGGTTCTTCAGATGTTATGAAGCCACAAATTGATGATGGGGTCTTAATAGGAACCACAAATCTATGGTGGGGTCTTCATAGGAGCCCCAAATCTAATGGGGTCTTCATAGGAGCCACAAATCTATGATTGAGTCTTCACAGGAGCCTCAAATCTAAAATGGTCTCTTTACAGGAGCCACAAATCTATGATGGGGTCTTCACAGGAGCCACACATTTATGATGGGGTCTTCATAAGAGCGACAAATCTATGATGAGGTCTTCACGGGAGCCACAAATCTATGTTGAGGTCTTCATAGGAGCCCCAAATCTATGATGGTGTCTTCACGGGAGCCCCAAATCTATGATGGGGTCTTCACGGGAGCCCCAAATCTATGATGGGGTCTTCATAGGAGCCTCAAATCTATGATGGGGTCTTCACGGGAGCCCCAAATCTATGATGGGCTCTTCATAGGAGCCACAAATCTATGATGGGGTCTTCACGGGAGCCCCAAATCTATGATGGGCTCTTCATAGGAGCCACAAATCTATGATGGGGTCTTCACAGGAGCAACAAATCTATGATGAGGTCTTCACGGGAGCCCCAAATCTATGATGGGGTCTTCATAGGAGCCTCAAATCTATGATGGGGTCTTCACGGGAGCCCCAAATCTATGATGGGGTCTTCATAGGAGCCTCAAATCTATGATGGGGTCTTCACGGGAGCCACAAATCTATGATGAGGTTTTCATAGGAGGCACAAATCTATGATGGGGTCTTCATAAGAGCCACAAATCTATGATTGGGTCTTCACAGGAGCCTCAAATATATGATGGGGTCTTCATAGGAGCCACAAATCTATGATGGAGTCTTCATAGTTGCTTCCAGTCCTGGTGGTGGATGCACGAGGCAAATCTGGACAGCTGCAGAACCCCCCGGTTTGAATCGACCCATACCTATTTGGATAAACTTCATCTATGGATTTCTAGCTATGGGTGAGCTGGATAGAAGGACCAATGACTTCCTATACACATGATGGCACCATAGACATGGCTGGTGGCAGCACCAGGTAAATATGAGCAGATGCAGAATTCCTAAGGCTTCAATCCAATCTGGCTAAACATGCTTTATGCATGTCTATCCATGGATAAAGTAGACAGAAGGACCAGTTTAGTTACCCATGGTAGCATCATAGACAGGTTTGGTGGCAGTACCTTTCAAACCCTGATCTTAAGTTGGATAAACCTACTCTATGCTTCTCTAGCCACACATGAGGGACAGAAGGACCATCAGGATTCTGCTACCCAAGGTGGCCCCATAGACAGGACTTGTGACAGCCCCAGACACATTTGGGCAGCTGCAGAACCCACAGGGTTTGAATTGGCCCATACCTGTCTGGATGACCTGCTCCATGTTTCTCTAACCATCGGTGATGTGCATAGAAGGACTAATGGGATCTTTTGAACATGGTGGCACAATAGACATGGCTGGTGGCACCACAATGTAAATCTAGGCAGCTTCAGAAGCCCTAGGCTTCAATTGGCCCATGCCTTATGCACTTCTAGGTGAGGTGGACTGAATGACCAATGAGTTCTTTTACACATAGACATGGCTGATAGCAGCACCAGGAAAAGCTGAGCAGATGTAGAACCCTCATGGGCTCCAATTCGATCTGGTCAAACATGTTTTATGCATGTCTAGCCATGGGTGAAGTAGACAGAAGGACGAACTTTGGTACCCATGGTCGCACCACCGATAGACCTGGTGGCAACACTTGACAAACCCAAGCAGATCAGAAAATATTGACCTTAGGTTGGCCAATACCTTTCTGGATAAACATGTTCTGCTTGTCTAGCCATGTGCCATGGATGAGAGGGAGAGCAGGACCATTGAGATTCTGTTACCCATAGTGACACCGTGACAAATCTGGACAGCTGCAGGACCATCCTGGGCATGGGTGGGCTGTATGCTTGTCTAATTGTGGGTAAGATGCACATTCTGTTGCCCATGGTGGAACCATAGACTGGGTTGGTGGCAGCACCAGGCAAATCTGAGTACTTGCAGAACTTTCTGCGTATGGGTGTTGTATTCTTGTTTAGACAAGGGTGGGATATACAGAAGGACCACCAAAATTGTTTGCCCATGGTGGAGCCTTAGGGTTGGTGGTAGCGCCAGGAAAATTTGGGCAGCTCCAGGACCTCCTGGGCATGGGTGGGCTGTATGCTTGTCTAACAATTAGTGAGATGCATATTTTGTTACCTACAGTGGAAACATAGGCAAGGGTGGGATATACAGAAGGACCACCAAGATTATGTTGCCCATGGTGGAACCTTAGGGTTGGTTGTAGCACTAGGCAAATCTGGGCAGCTGCAGAACCTCCTGGGCATGAGTGGGCTGTATTTTTGTCTAGCCATGGGTGAGACTCACATTCTGTTACCCATGGTGGAACCATAGACTGGGTTGGTGGCAGCACCAGGCTAATCTGAGCAGCTGTAGAACCTACTGGGCATGGGTGGACTGTATGCATTTCTAGCCATAGGTGAGAACCCCTAGAAGGCCCATTAAGATTCTATTGCCCTTGGTGGAACCTTATGGTTGGTGGCAGCACCAGACAAATCTGGGCAGCCACAGAACCTGCTGGGTACATGTGGGCTGTAGGCTTTTCTAGACATAGGTGAGAAACCTAGAAGGACCACCAACATTCTATTGCCCATGGTGGAACCTTAGGGTTGGTTGCAGCACCAGGCAAGTCTGGGCAGCTGCAGAACCTCCTGGGCATGGATGGCCTGTATTCATGTCTAGCCATGGTTGTGATGCATTGAAGGATCAATGGGATTCTGCTATTCATGGTGGAACTATAGTAAGGGTTAATGACAGCACCAGGCAAATCTGGGCAGCTGTAGAACCTTCTGGGCATGGGTGGACTGTATGCATTTCTAGCCATAGGTGAGAACCCCTAGAAGGCCCATTAAGATTCTATTGCCCTTGGTGGAACCTTATGGTTGGTGGCAGCACCAGACAAATCTGGGCAGCCACAGAACCTGCTGGGTACATGTGGGCTGTAGGCTTTTCTAGACATAGGTGACATGCCTACGAGGACCACTGAGATTCTGTTGCCCATTGTGGAACCTTTTAGGGTTGGTGGCAGCACCAGGCAAAGCTGGGCAGCTGCAGAACCTCCTGGGCATAGATGGCCTGTATTTTTGTCTAGCCAAGGGTGGGAAGCACACAAGGGCCAATGTTGTTTTGTTGGCTTGTAAGGGTGTGGATAGTGTTGACAGACCATGGCTGCTTTGATGACCTTCTAGAAAGGTGATTTGGCCAGAGTTGGTCTAAATCTTTCGATAGTAGAGCCTCTCCCATTCCCAAAAGAACTCCATTGCTTGTAAGGAATTGACCCATGGATCAAGGAAAGGGCACCAGTCCAGATAGCAAAACCCGCCATCAAATGGGACCTCGTCTTAATGTTTCTAAAGGGCTTTCTTACAGCTATAACGCCACCATTTTTCCGACACGCTCTTTGCACTAAATTTATGTGAACTGAAAGTTTCCAGTAAAAAAAAAAAATAAAAAAAATAACCAAAAAAAACCAAACCCCTAAATCATTTTATTATATTTATGAAAGTGGAAATGATACTAAGTAACTTGTACGTGTAGCAAAGAAAAATGACACCGGCCTTAATGAAGACGTATGGTGCCGAGTCCTCCCGCCGAATGAAGAGATCACAGCCCCGTTCCTGCATGATAAACATGTCCTTAAATAGATCCATCAGTAGGATGCGTGCAGATGCCGGATTCTGGGGTCGAGACTCGTGGGTTGGGTGGTTTCAAGTTCAGACTTCTTAAATTGTAAAACTGGTGAAGGTATTTACTCTGCCACCCGTCCTATAAAACAAGTCACAACAGCCTGACGGCTCTTAGATATTCTGCCAAAGGAGGTGGCACCCGAATACTTCACTCCCTTTATTTGCCTCACAGTTGGAGATGGTGCTCAACCTACGCCTGGGGATCGTAAGGTGTGTGTGTTTTTGTTTTTTTTGTTTTTTTTTTTTAATGGTTTGTTTTTTAATATAACAACGTCTAAAAAACGCACCACGTTTAGTTGTATCTGGTATTACATCCTAACTCCATTGACTTTAATACTGAGCTGAGCTGCAATACTAGACACAAACCACTGACAGTTGTGGCGCTGTAGAGATCCGAAGGTCAATTTCACAACTGTAATGTCAAACCATAAAAAATGCTTATAAGGCTGTTTGAGTTCAGATCCATATTTCCGCCTTCTTGCGGATGCGGGACTTTCCCCGTCTTGTGGGTCCGGGACCCCCCCGTATCTTGCGGGTACGGGACTTTCCCCCACCTGTCTTGCAGATTCAGGTCCCTCCCCCCCCCCCATCTTGCAGATCTGGGACTTTCCCCTCCTGTCTTCTGGATCCGGGACTTTCCCCTCCTGTTTTGCGGGTCCAGGGGGACTTTCCCCTCCCATCTTGCGGGTCCGGGACTTTCCCCCCTGTCTCTTGCGTGTCCGGAACTTTCCCCCCTGTCTTGCGGATCCAGGGGGACTTTCCCCCCTGTCTTGCGGGTCCAGGGGGACTTTCCCCCCTGTCTTGCGGATCCAGGGGGACTTTCCCCCCTGTCTTGCGGGTCCAGGGGGACTTTCCCCCCTGTCTTGCGGGTCCTGGGGGACTTTCCGCCCTGTCTTGCGGGTCCAGGGAGACTTTCCCCTCTCATCTTGCGGGTTCAGGGAGATTTTTTTTTCCCTTCCATATTGCGGGTCCAGGGGTATTCCCGCCCCCCATCTTGCGGGTCCAGGGGGATTCCCCCTCCCGTCTTGTGGGTCAAGGGGGTTCCCCTTCCCGTCTTGTGGGTCAAGGGGGTTCCCCTCCCCGTCTTGCGGGTCAAGGGGGTTCCCCTCCCCGTCTTGCGGGTCAAGGGGGTTCCCCTCCCCGTCTTGCGGGTCAAGGGGGTTCCCCTCCCCGTCTTGCGGGTCAAGGGGGTTCCCCTCCCCATCTTGCGGGTCAAGGGGGATTTCCCTCCCCGTCTTGTGGGTCAAGGGGGATTCTCTTTCCCCCCCCCCCCCCCTCCCTTCTGTCGGGTCCAGGGGGACTTCCCCCTCCCCCCTCCCCCCCTCCTCGTCTTACGGGTCCAGGGGGAATTTCCCCCCCCCCCGTCATGCGGGTCAGGGTTTCCGACCATGATATAACTGCTTGAATTGAAAGCTTTGGCCCAGCCCTGGCTCTACTGATCTGATCTAAGAGACATATATATGGCAGCCAGTTCAGGTCAGGAGACTGGCAGTCAAGCCGGGTCTTCCAATTTTAGCCATGTTTCACAGACCTATGAAAAAGGCATCCATGATGATGCCACTGTTGCCCTATTAAGCCTTCTTGACCAACATAAAAATACGCTCTTTGGCTTTTCCATAGGTGTAAGAGGTGTAAATTCTTTTGGCCCTTACATTTTTTTTAAAAATTGGAAATTTCTACAGCAAATAAGGATAAGAAAATGGTGGCGCTGTTGCATTGGAGTCTATGGAAATATATAAAGTTTCTAGTTGTGGCGAAATGGGGTACTGCACCCTGCAAACATTTCATTAAGCTTTAATTAGTTTTGACAAGTGTCCCCTGGTAATGACCTAAGCAGGTTATTTTATACATGATCTATTATGTGACCCAGCATAGCAAATGGTCGTACGCACCTGCCCTTTAAATAGATATAAATCTGCTTCCTCTTACTGTATATTCCCATTGCTATTTCCTCGCCTTTTATAACCCAGTCATTTACATTTTACTCTTTGATTTATGTGTGGTTTTGTGCCGTGCGTCTGAGTTCATTCAGGTTATTAGACCCAGGCATCGGTAATTTAATGTATTTTTTATTTTATTTTTTCCTGATGTGAGATGGAAGAACACAAACAACTTAATTCAGCGTCTTCCTTTTTACGTAAATGAGCTTTGCTTTTTATGACTATTGAGGGGCGAGATTTTTTTTATTTGTGGTTTTTTAATGTGTAATGAGTTTTGAGCGGTGTGAAGTCTTCGGAGATGTTCGGGAAGACGGGTAGGTGTTATTCTACGTTCCATAAACAATACACCGAGAGCAAAAAAACAAAAAAAAACAATAGTTATTTTGTTTAACTGACTGTATTATATGAAACGTTTCTCCCCGGGATCGTTTAGAAATCCATATCGACCGCAGCAATTATATCTGGCTATTAACCATTGGCAGGCGGATTTGTATCCCTTTAACGACGGACCATATGCGGAGTTCATGGAGAGTGTTGCGTCAGATCGGTCAAAGACTTTTCCCTTTTAAAAAGAGAAAAAAATAAAAATGCTACATAAAAATCTTTTTCTTAGCTCTAGCAGCACCGGGAAAAGCTGGAAGAAGACAAAAGATGGCTGCCATAAAAACTTTTTGACCAAAGTTTCCCCAAACTTTTCCACCCAAAACTTTTGGCGCCAAGTTCACCAAAAGGGCAGTCCTAAAACTGTTTACAGGTGTTTCATCACAATCTTTTAGTTTACAGCTGGTTATAGTCATAATTTTTAATATATTTTTTGCTTTATTTGCTAATTGTTTTGGCGCCAAGTTCACCAAAAGGGCAGTCTTAAAAACTTATTTACACCTGGATATAGTCCTAATTTTATTTAGTTATATATTTTTATTTTTTATTTTTTTTATTTGTCAATGGTTTTGGCACCAAGTTCATCAAAAGGGCAGTCATAAAAACTATTTCACCAATCTTTTCTACCCAACATCAGACTCAACATTTACAGAGGTTTCACCCCAATCTTCTAATAATTTCCAGCTGGATATAATCCTAATTTTTAATATAATTTTTGTTTGTTTTATTTGCTAATGGTTTTGGCACCAAGTTCACCAAAAGGGCTGCCATAAAAACCTTTACAGAGGTTTCACCCCAATCTTTTATAATTATTTACAGCTGGATAGAGTTGTAATTTTTTTAAAAATGTTTTTGTTTTATTTGCCGATAGTTTTGGCACTAAGTTCACCAACAAAAAGGGCTGCTATAAATCCTTTTTTCACCAATCTTTTCTAGCTAACATTAGACCCAACTTTTACATGCTCTTTACCCCAATCGTATAACTGTTTACAGCTGGATATAGTCCTAATTTTTTTAATATATTTTTTGTTTGCTTTATTTGCTAATGATTTTGGCACCAAGTGAGCAGTCATAAAAACATTTTCACCAATCTTTTCTACCCAACATCAGACTCAACTTTTACAGAGGTTTCACCCCAATCTTATAATCATTTACAGCTAGATATAGTCCTAATGGTTTAAAGCTTAGTATAGTCCTAATTTTTAATATATTTTTTGTTTGTTTTATTTGCCGATGGTTTTGGCGCCAAGTTCACCAAAAGGGCAGTCATAAAACCTTTTTCGCCAAACATCAGACTCAACTTTTACAGCGGCTTCACCTCAATCTTATAATAATTTACAACTGGATATAGTCCCAATTTTTAATATATTTTTGTCGGCATTATTTGCTAGTGGTTTTGGCGCCAAGCTCCCCAAAAGGGCTGCCATAAAAACCATAAAAACTTTTACAGAGGTTTCACCCCAATTTTATATTATGGTGCAGCTGGATATAGTCCTATTTTTTTTTTATATATATATATATATATATATATATATATATATATATATATATATATATATATATATATATATATATATATATATATATATATATATATATATATATATATATATATATATATATATATATATATATATATATATATATATATATATATATATATATATATATATATATATATATATATATATATATATATATATATATAGTATGTATGTATATGTATGTGTGTATATATATATATATATATATTTTAATATATATGTATATTTATATATATTTTAATATATATGTATATATATTTTAATATATATGTATATATATATTTTAATATATATGTATATATATATTTTAATATATATGTATATGTATATATATTTTAATATATATGTATATGTATATATATTTTAATATATATGTATATTTATATATATTTTAATATATATGTATATTTATATATATTTTAATATATATGTATATTTATATAATATAATATACATATATATATATAATATAATATATATATATATATATATATATATATATATATATATATATATATATATATATATAATATACATATATATATATATAATATAATATACATATATATATATAATATATATTAAAATATATATATATATTATACATATATATTAAAAAATATATATTATATATTATATAATATATATATATATATATATTTTTTTTTTTTTTTGTTTAATTTTCCAATGATTTTGGCACCAAGTTCATCTAAAGACCTGTCGTAAAAACATTTTCATCAAACTTTCAAACAGGGCTGCCATAAAGACTTTTTCACCAAACTTTTCCACCCAATGTTAGATTCAACTGTTACAGGGGCTTCACCCCCTATCTTAATATACAGTTGGATATAATCCTAATTTTTTAAATATTTTTGTTTGTTTTATTTCCTAATGGTTTTGGCGCCAAGTTCATTAAAAAGGGCAGTCCTAAAAACTTTTACAGAGGTTTCACCCCAATCTTTTATAATCATTTACAGCTGGATAGAGTTGTAATTTTTAAAAAAAAAAAATTTTTGTTTTGTTTGCCGATAGTTTTGGCGCTAAGTTCACCAACAAAAAGGGCTGCCATAAATCATTTTTCACCAATCTTTTCTAGCTAACATTAGCATTAGACACAACTTTTACATGCTTTTTACCCCAATCGTATAACTGTTTACAGCTGGATATAGTCATAATTTTTTCAATATATTTTTTTTGTTTTATTTGCTAATGATTTTGGCACCAAGTTCACCATAGGGCTGCCATAAAAACGTTTTTCACCAAACCGTTCCACCCAGCATCAGACCCAACTTTTACAGGGCCTTCACCCAAATCTTATTTTAGTGTACAGCTGGATATGGTTATAACTTTTTTTTTTTTTTTTTTTTTATTCGCTGATGGTTTTGGCGCCAAATTCACTAAGAGTGGGAATGGTTCATTAATTGTGAGCAAAGGCAAAAGATGTTTGGTTTTTTTTTTTAGCTTAGTTAATAGATAGCTTTTTGCTATGTAACCTGAGAATAGCATGATGTAATGGCCGAGATACTGATTCCAGCGATGTGTCACTTACTGTGCTACTCATAACAGTTTTGCTGCAATCACCAGTTCACTGAATGCTGATTTGTGTATAACCCCGCCCACACCACTGATTGGCCGCTTTCTGTGTCCACAGTTTGAAAGCTGCCAATCAGTGCTGAGGGCGGGGTTGGACTAAAAGGCACTTAACACCTAGTCCTGTAGTGATAATCTCCTGCTGATAAAACACTGATTGTATTGAAACTACAGCATGCAGCCCAGTAAATGACAGGTCTCTGGAATTGGACTTTTTGTTCCTACATCATGCTGTTGTCAGATTAATTAGAAAAAGCCTGATGGCAGAGCCCCTTAAACTAAGTTTGTGACCTTTTTAGTGCAAAAAGTTGCATGTTTTTCAAAAAAACGACGTACGTGAATTAATTTCAGGGGGTAGACTTAAATAAATTAGCAATTTTATTTATTCTTTTGTGCGGCCAGGGTCAGTAAAAGGAGATGCATACTGCAGTACCACATCCAGCCATGAGTGGCGCTGTTCTATGTATAATCTCAGATCCCTATTTCTAATTTAGAACACCCCATTGTTGACTGATTTTGTATTGTTTTTTCTTTACTGTTATTTTAGCAGTTTTTTTAATACTTTGTGTATATCCTCATTCCTCTTTGCCATCTCATGCCTGTGATCTCTACGCATGGCTGATTTAGCTTTTATGATTTCCCTTCGATATGACACAGCTCAAATCAAATCAAGTGACTAATGGATGCAGCGGAGTCTGCGGTTTCGCCTTGTACGTCAGGAAAGGAGCAGGTCTCTGCGTAATGTAACCACAAAACAACACAAAAATAAAGCAAAAAAAAAATCAGAATCTGTCCCATTACACATCCGTGTTGCTTTAAGGATGGGATTTGAGCGCGGTAATAAATAGCGGCTGCGGCTCTGTACTTATCCGCATTACCAGCCGTAAAATCAACTCTGTTCGGCAATGATTTACACATGAAATTAAACAAAAGTGCAGCATCGAAAACATCAAATAAACTGCAGAGGGTGTATAAAAGAGAAATCGGCAAAAAAATAGGAGGGTAGAACGGGCGGTTGTCCTTAGGTTGGTCTTGTGTCCTCCAAGGCTCCTCAGGGCCGGACTGGCTATCTGGCAATTCTGGCAAATGCCAGAAGGGCCGGTCTGTGACGCCCCTGGCCTATCAGGTCGTCATAGGGTAATGCACAATCTGCCCTCCAGTGCAATATCCGCCTACTCCTTGGTTGTGGGTCCCCAACTACATGGTGTGGCCTACATCAGCTGATTAAAATCCTAGGTTCACTCTGCACCACACCCACCAGACACACCAGTGGACGGCCTGAGTGGAATAGGGTCGCCCACTTGGGGGTTGGTTAAGGGGAGGTCAGAAGTGTTAGGCAGTGGAGAGTTGAGTGTGGGAAGTGAAGGAGAGAGGAGGTCAGGAGCCGGGCTCCTTGGAGACACCTAGGTAGCAGACAGTGATCTGGACCTGGTAGGAGCTGGACCCCCGGTCGCAGGGGATCGTGACAAGGGGCACGGAACTGTCGGAGGACAGCCGGCGGCCTTGTACCATCACCGGGCTGGGACCAGGGCATGACTGGGTACGTGGACCCTAGGTCAGGGAGTAGCTTCAGGCAACCTGACAATTTACCTGACAAGAATGGAGCAGATCTGCTCTCCACCCACTTTAAAATCGGGGGTACTAGCGCAACGATAGGATTTTCCAAAAAAAACAATCCAGAAAATCCCAAGCGTGAACCCTCAGAGCAAGCTCCCACACTTAGCCATACTGGGGAGCGAGACCCGACTACTTCCACACTTCCGGGACCAACATAGAAGTGAACTTGGTGCCAGGAGGAAGGTCACAGATCACCAGGCAAAACCATTGGGGACGGGAGCTGAACTAGCTCCCCTCAGCGCAACGTTGTCAAGAACTTTGGTTTGTCCAGTTGTCGGTGTCAGTTTACTGGACTGAGTGAGTACGAACGTGATCCCTTCACACCCAACGGCACTCCCCAAACACCATCACCGAGTCCCGGGGCATTCCCTCTACCCTTGGAGGGTTCTATCACCTGGCTGCCCCACTCCATCTCCCCTGGGTACTCCCAACTGCAGCGGTGGTACTCCACATTACCACACACCATGGGTGGCATCACGAACTCTAACACATCCCCTGTAAATACCCCCTTTATTTGTGTGGCCGCACTACCCCGGGTCCGGACACCCCTCGAGCCACTGCGGATTCGGATCCGAGCAGCCCGGTTGCTGGCACGGGGGCAGCACAGGTCCTTGTAGTGTGCCGCTCAACCTACAGTCACTGGGTCATTTTCCCCCTTGAAAAAGCGCTAAAAAAAAACTACAAAAAAATTTAACATATGCATTGAACTGTCCACCTTGCTATATTGGGATTTTGAAAGCATTGAAATGGCTAAAAGAAATGGTCGGACCATTCTCCAGGTGGTTTCCAGTTAGAAACAAAAATAAAAATTAGAACTACCGTATTTTTTGGATTATAAGACGCACTTTTCCTCCCAAAAATTTGAGAGGAAAATGAGGGGTGTGTCTTATAATCCGAATGTAGCTTGCCAGGAGGTGGATAGGGGTAACAGGAGGTAGGCGCGATGCTGCGGGCGCTGTGCTACGGGCTGGTGGCCTGCAAGGCAGGGGCCATGTCGGTGGTGCTTCCAACAATAGCACCCGAAGACTGTGCGCTCGCAGATGGAGCTCTTGTACGTCCTTGATTTCCACAACTGTAGACAATGGGTGGCCAACTTAAGCCTATCCTGAAATTGCAAAGTTTCATTCTTAGACTCTATGTAACTTTTCCTCTTCTGAGAGGAAGAGGACTTCAAGTCTTTTTTGCACTTGTTGGAAGTAGCAACCCTAAAAGTCAATATTGACCCTTTAACTGTTACGTATGATTTCTTGTCATAGACGGTGATTAGCGTTTGGCTGCGTGTAATGCTCCTTGACTTTCCATTGTTCCTGCTGTCAATATTCATTGGTATAGGTAACTTTCCTGCTAGATTAATCTTTCTCCCTTTTGGACCCAGCAAGAGCTCACCTTCCACCCAGCTGCTGATTGTAAGGCTTCTCTTAGTGTTTAAATACCCCTTCCTTCCTTTTGGACTGGTGCTGGTGATATTTTCAGTTCCTTCAAGCCTAGGTTGCAAGCAGGTGGCTTGTACTCCTCTGTGGTATCGTTGCTCAAAGCTCTGCTGAACATCTACTGGTGTCATCTGTAGATAAGTAGTTCATGTTTTTTTCTCCTTGTGTCTCCTCTAGTCTCCTCTTCTTGTCAACCTCCTTAGCGAGGTTGACAAGAAGCTCATCCCATCCATTCCCTATTTAGGGTTCAGCACTAGGGATATCTAGGGTCAGGTATCTAGCTCAACGCATGGGTGCAAAACCTATCTAGGGTGGTGAGGGACCACAGGGACTGGCAGTAGGTTTGGTCAGGGGTCACCATTTTCCCTTTTCCTAGACGGGGTTTCCATTCCCTTTCGCCGTGTGCTTGGTACTTCCCCCATACCTAGCGTGACATTAACAAGCCATATGACTTAGGATAAAAGCCAAATCGGAATCTTAATTTGCAGACACATGTTTCGGGGTGTTGCCTCTCCTCGGTGCAAAGTATGAGATCTGATTTGGCTATATGAGAGACTGCACATGTCTCTTTCGTACCCAATCCGATTTTTCTTTTTTTTTTTCTCCCATGTCCTCACCCAACAAAATTAGAGATCTTCAACATATATTGACCAAAGATCTGGGTAACTAATTCTTGATCTCTCAACCATTATTCTCCTCCACTGCTCCATTGATCCTCTTCCATCATTGACTGTGGTTCCTTGGTCAGCCATTGCTGAAATCCGGTATACATGAACAAATCGTAGGATAAATTGGGTTTGACGTGGTCAATGGACCTATTGGACAACTATCTAGGAGGATCACTTGGTTCATTGCTTGCTTTTAGAGAATGTCCTCTCTTTTTTTTGATTCTTCATAGGTTCTTCATGATGACTTTGATCTCTCTCCACCACGTTCGTAAAGCCAAGGTTTGGTAATCTTCAGCTTACGTCAGGATTTTCTTTTTTTTTCTTAGAACCTTAACTTTCGAAACGGAATTTCTTTTGTAATGAGTGATCTATAAAAGCGACATTAAACATTAATTGCTTCTAGGAGTTGTGTAATTCGGAGGTGCCAGGATGAATGGACATGTTGGCAGGATAATGGGGGAAAAAAGGTAAATTACGCGTATCTATATTTGTATAAAGTCCACGTATATCAAACCGGAGCTTCATTTTTCACTTTTGACTATTGCCGCTGTATTTGTTGTCTTTATAGACTGTTCATCACTTGTCGTCGCTCCATTGATCGCGCCGGTTGCGTTGCTTTCTCGGGCCACTGGCTCATATCAAGACCTGAACTGGCTGCATGGAGTTGTCTCCCGTTCAGAACTGGTGATCTACTAATCAATGGGGCTGCTTGTAGATCCCATTACTGAACTAATACACAGAAGGTGCACTTAATTATTCTCCGTTTTTTCTTGGTGACTTTTGATATTCGGAGCTGAGATCCATTGTTTTCAGCCACGTAGCTCTGCACGCTCGTACTTTGACATGGAGCTGCATGCTGATGCCTGGGTGCCATGCCTATTAATAGATGCTTCCACTTGTTGATTCTGTAACCATTGTTCCCACTGATGCTTTGTTTTCTTCTATACATTTCTACTGTCCTTGAGATGCTCTACGTTACCTGTTACTAACTATGCACAGTATGTACAGTTCTTGCTGCTGCCTGGTTGAGCGTCCATGCTGGCCGTGGCTTGGTTGAGCTTCCCCCTGTGTCGGGTGCTGCTTAGTGGGGCCAACTCCCCTTTTGGGGCCGCCTATGCCTGGAGAAGGCCATCCCTTCTTGTGGCCACTGCTGGCTAGAAAAGGCTGCCCCTTCTTGGGGTCGCCTCTGCCTGGAGAAGGCCGGACCCTCTTGAGGCTGCCGATGCCTGTAGAAGGCTTCCCCCCTTTTTGAGGCCGCTGCTGCCTGTAGGGGGTCGCCCCCCCCCCCCCCTTCTTGTGACCACCGCTGCCTAGAGAAGACTGCCCCTTCTTGGGGCCATCGCTGCCTGGAGAAGACCATGCCCTCTTGGGGCCACTGCTGCCTAGAAAAGGCTGCCCCTTCTTGGGGCCATCACTGTCTGGAGAAGGCCGTGCCCTCTTGGGGCTGTTGTTGCCTGGAGAAGGCCATCCCTTCTTGGGGCCACTGCTGCCTAGAGAAGACTGCCCCTTCTTGGGGCTGCCACTGCCTGGGGAAGGCCGTGCCCTCTTGGGGGCCGCCGCTGCCTGGAGAAGGCTGTGGCCTCTTGGGGCCACTGCTACCTAGAAAAGGCTGCCCCTTCTTGGGGCCGCCTCTGCCTGGAGAAGGCCATCCCTTCTTGGGGCCACTGCTGACTAGAGAAGACTGCCCCTTTTTGGGGCTGCCGCTGTCTGGAGAAGGCCGTACCCTCTTGGGGCCATCGCTGTCTGGAGAAGGCTGTGCCCTCTTGGGGCCGTCGCTGTCTGGAGAAGGCCGTGCCCTCTTGGGGCCGCCGCTGCCTGGAGAAAGCCATGCCCTCTTGGGTCCGCCTCTGCCTGCAGAAGGCTGTGCCCTCGTGGGGCCGCCGCTGCCTTGTGACTTTGGTGTCATCTTTACACCTGTTTTGCACCAAATGTGAGGGATCTGTTTGTGTTCGTAAACCTGAGTATTACATGTTGTGTAATTTGGGTTACTGCCCATGTAGAACTGTGTACACAGGGCAGAGCCATATACAGGTATCTAAACTAAACTTGTACCATTCAGGTAATAATTCGGGTTTGACCCACAGTTGTCTGTACATACTGCAGCTAGTATAGTAGTATAGTCAGGGTGTGGGGAACATTCAAATAGCTTTGCACAGTTTAATCATTTTGTCTCAAAGACATTTAGCAATCTTATAAAAAAAAAATTGCATTAAGGATGTTTTATGGATCCGCTCCCAGTATACGTCTTGCAGTTCTATTGTTGCCTGCAGCCATATTCCTTAGGCTTGCTTACAAAAGTATTTGTAGTCCTACCGTCCTTTGTTCCTCTGCATATCCTTACAGAAAAAAAAATGAGACAGATCCAAGAAAGCAAAAGCAAAACACAAATCCAAGTCCTGACTCCTAAAGAGGCACAATTTTGCTCTTATTTTATTCCATTAAGTATTTATTTTCCAGAGATAAAGGCCTTTTTTGTTAGTGCTGATTTTTATAGTTTTAACTAAGGGGGGTGGAACTAATATGGTGATGCTGAGGAGCCTAAAGTCACGCCCCTGAGGAGCTGGTATATGGTAGATCTGATGAAAAAAAGCAACCAGGGGAGCAGCTGGAATACAATAAGTGCAATATTCTGCAGAGCAGACTAAAAACATGCCCTTGAGGGTTCAGTGTATGGTAGATTTAAAGAAAAAAAACAACCAGGGGAGCAGCTGGAATAAAATTAAAAGCAATATTCTGCAGAGCAGCCTAAAGACATGCCCATGAGGATCCAGTGGATGGTAGATTTGAAGAAAAAAAAGCAACCAGGGAGCCTGCTGGAATACAATAAGCGCAATATACTTCAGAGATGCATAAAGACACGCCCATGAGGATCCAGTGTATCGTAGATTTGAAGGAAAAAAAGCAACCAGGGGAGCAGTTGGAATAAAATAAGAGCAATATACTGCAGAGCAGCCATGAGGATCCAGTGTATGGTAGATTTGAGGAAAAAAAAACAACCATGGGAGTAGCTAGAATAAAATAAGAGTAACATACTTCAAAGAAGTCTAAAAACATGCCCATGAGGATCCAGTGTATGGTAGATTTAAAGAAAAATAGCAACCAGGAGAGTAGCTAGAATAAACTCAGAGCAATATACTGCAGAGCAGCCATGAGGATCCAATGTATGGTAGATTTGAAGAAAAAAAACAAAACTGGAGCAGCCGGAATAAAATAAAAGCAATATACTGTAGAGCAGCCTAAAGACACGCCCCCGAGGATCCAGTATATGGTAGATTTGAAGAAAAAAGCAACCAGGGGAGCACTTAGAATAAAATAAGAGCAATATACTGGCATCTTTTGACTTGGTGACTGTTCCTCTATAAGCCCATCTACAAGGAGTCGGTGTGTGTGGCAGCCAATGCCAGGCTGATGCTGCCAAAGCATATATAATCATTGGAAGCTTTGATTATTTTGATGGAATCATCTGAAGGGATTGATCTGGAGACCTCAATTCCTTACTCTGTCTTAGATATGGGTCACCATTACTGCTCATTTCATGGGATTCTTTCATCTATCATCCTGGTCTCGATTTTAATATATTTATTTGGATATGATTTCCCTTTGTAGCTTTTTTTTACTCGTAACGTTACCAGGGAATGTTAATGCATCTCTCTTCATACGCATGGCTCAGCGTGCACGAAAAACGGCACAGAACTCTATTATGTGACGCACTACAAGGTCAAAATGTTCACCTGTATTTCCAGTAAATACAGAATAGCTCGTATCTTCTGTAGGCAAATGCTGGGGAAAGTGAGAGTGGCACAATTGAAGACTAAAGCACATTTGTTCTGCAGACAATGCCGGCTATTGTAATTTGATTGTCAGTCATACGGCAGATCAATTCGACTTCATGTGCCTTCTTGTGCGTTAGTTATATTCATGGGCATCTTTTTTTTTCCCGTGCCTATTGTTGTTCGGCATTGTTAACACATGAACGCTTTTTGACTGGACAGATTAGCCATCCTTCTCTTATCAGCGGAGAATGGAATTGAAGTTGCTTTTTTTTTTTTTTTTTTTTTTTTTTCTTTTTGACAAATTTTATTTCCATTTGATTCTCTCTCGAATTTTCATTTCTTCTTATCCGTCTAATCAAATCTGATATTTAGAGGTTTGTTGTCGTCTGAGGAACAGAGGAAATGGGACCTAGAGGCAACAATGGTGTCAACTTTTTTGTTTCTTGTAGGACTCCTGATGTGATCAATGAGAATCCATGCTGGTGGACATTAAAACCTCCTAGGTCTACCATGATTGACCTCATTTCTTGTAGGACTGCTGATGTGATCAATGGAAATGCATGCTGGTGGACATTAAAACCTCTAGGTCTACAATGATTGACTTTGTTTCTTGTGGGACTCCTGACTTCGTCAATGGCAATCCATGCTGGTGGCCATTAAAACCTCTAGTCTACCGTGATTGACCTTGTTTCTTGTAGGAATACTAATTTGGTCAATGAAAATCAATGTTGGTGGCCATAAAAACTTCTAGGTCTACCATGACTGATGTAGACATTCACTCTAGAATTTAGGTTTCTACTATCGGGTATAGTTGGCTTGTGTTTCTTCCATAACTAGTGGGAGGACCATTTGAAACCCCATTGGATCATTTGTCATAGCAATACTTGTAGAAATTTCTACCTGCTCCTTAAACTTTGGTGATTTTAATGGGTTATTGCTAAAAGGAGTGATCTAGCCTCAAGCATTTATCGATCTACTGGATAGATCAAAAGTCCCAAATTGCCCCAAAAAATGGAGCAACAGTCATCCATTTAGTCAGTCTATGGCAGTCGTGGAAATGGTTGAGCACTATGCACAGGGTGATTAATGCTTCTTCAGGCTGGAATACCCCTTAGTTGGCCAGATTTAGAAAAAGATTTACTCCTGTCTCTGGGCTTCATGGGGCATTGCTCCACACTTTGATGGAGTTGAGCTGGAATACCAGGAAAAACCCATGGACAAGTGTGATGCTGTTCTAGGAGAAAGACAAAGCAATGCACTTCTTATTTGGATAGTGGCTTTAATTCTAATGATGTTACCACTCCAGAACTTAAGGGTGATACAATTTTTAGCCTACATCTAGTCACTATTGCCATCTAAAAACATTTGTGCTGCAGATGTAGGCCTTGAAGTTAAGGCTCATAAATGTAGATGAGCGTCTTCATCAATGATGATAAATTTTATTACATGTAAGAAATTGTTTGAAGGTCTTGACAGTAGACATATGGAAATGACTGTCATGAAGACCTTCTATTGTAGGGTAGTATACTTGTACATGGACTCCTTGGTGCGTCTACAACTTGTGATCCAAAGTTTCTATCATCTGGACCTTCAAAGAAATGATCATACATCATAGTCCATGTAGAAAAGGTGGTCTCCAGGACTTTTGAGTTGATACTTGTATAAATTGGACCTTCAAAGAAATTATCATAAATTGTAGATTCCTCCGGAACTACATAGCATGGTCTCCGTTGTGTATCTGAAAGACAGTCAATGTTTAAGACAAAAAGAAAACCTCTTATTAACTCAGTTTCCAGATAGAAGTTTTAGATACCCAAGAAAATCCTTAGTTATATAGTTCACTTTTTACATGGAATTAATTCCACACTTCTATCTGGACCTTCAAAGGAATGACCAAATACCCCAGGAAGCCTATGTAAATGTAAGCTACATAACTAAGAAGGTGTCTCACAAACATTGACTAAAACTGTTTCAAGATATCATACGTCGTTGAGACACTGCCATAGTTTTACATGGAGGTATCGCAAGAACATATGATTTCTTTGAAGCTCCAAATAGTGGAGATTTGAAAGACCTTGAGATATCTTCTTAGTTATGTAGTGTACTTTTAGACGGGGCACCTAAAACATTCAATTCCATACTAATTCTATAAGCTCCTTCAAATGAATGATTATCTGAATATCTGCCCAAGGTTGTACATGTAAATGTAAGCTGTTTTTTTTTTTTAAGAGGTATCTCAAGGACTTGTGAATCCTTTTAAAGAGCCAGAAAGAGGAGGTTTAATATCACAACTCCTTTCTAGATGCCTCCATAATTACACAACTTTGTTCATGTAAAAGGATGTTTTTATATCTGTAATTTATGATCATGCCTTTCAGGCCATACGTTTACAGTCTGGACTTTAAAACGATCTGGAGACCACCGTTTTGTGTGTGGACTCCCTGATACATCTATAGTGTATGATAGTCCCTTTGAAACTCTAGGCCGTTGATGTAGTAGTGTGCTTTTACATGGACCACCTGGGGCATCTAAAACATTTGATTTTTATACTTTTTTCTATCTGGACCTTCAGAGAAATTATCTTCTGCCCAAGGAAAGTCCATATAAAGGTAAGCCATGTAACTAAGGAAGTATCTCAAGGACTTTTAATCTCGAACCTCCACTATCTGGACCTTCACATACATTATAGTGTGTCCTTCAGATATCTCCATGTAAATGATGTAAATCTGTTACAAAATATATGGTAATCTCCTTGAAGACACTGATAGATGTTCAGTATAGTCTCTTAGCTCCTTGTGTTAACTCCTTGGTACTTTAATGCTACATAACTGTCACACATAACGAGATCGCTAGCGAGATCCCTGCTGAGTCACGTTTTCTGTGACGCAGTAGTGATCCCGTTAGCGATCTTATTATGTGTGACGCCTACCAGCGATCAAGCCCCTGCTGTGAGATCTCTAGTCGTTGCAGAATGGTCCAGGCCATTTTCTTCAAAGGCGATGTCCTGCTGGGCAGGACACATCGCTGTGTTTGACACTGTGTGACAGGGTCCCAGTGACTGCTGAGATCGTTATACAGGTCGCTACTGCCACCTGTATTGTTCCTGCATCGTTGGTAAGATCTGACTGTGTGACCTCCCAGCAACTTACCTGCGATTCCCTATCAGGTCGCATCGTTTTCGGGATCGCTGGTAAGTCGTTGTGTGGGACTTGGCCTTTAGCCTACTTGTAAGACAGTCAGTCTCTGG
This sequence comes from Anomaloglossus baeobatrachus, assembly GCF_048569485.1. NCBI lineage: Eukaryota > Metazoa > Chordata > Amphibia > Anura > Aromobatidae > Anomaloglossus > Anomaloglossus baeobatrachus. The sequence goes on along the minus strand of NC_134363.1, from coordinate 32,354,664 downwards.
GGCATCCACTGTATAATGATATGAGTGTCATGCGATGTTCGGCTCTGCACACACTTTGTTGCGTGGCGATGTCTGACTCTACAGAGTCTGACAAGCAACCTGATGCTTCAGAGTTGTTCAGCCAGAGCCGGGCGTTGGCTGATTCAGATTGCTAATTGCCATATGCAGCTGTCTCCTTCCTGTTTAAGGTACTGGTTTCTTCCAGTATGTGCCGATAATAGTGTAAGGGGTAGTCGGACCCCTGGTAGTGAAGGAACGTTTTCCCCCCCTGAAGACGCCACATAGTATGGTGGCAAATGTTAAATGTTAATGGTAAAATGTTACCTGTTGTTGTAGTGATTAAACAGTTTCCCCACTAGGTGCCAGTGTAGAGCAGTGGTTCCCCTGGTAACAGTGGCAGGGAAGGAAGGAGGGGCAGGGCAGCCTAGGTGGGGAAGGGAGGTCTCTGAAGGCAGAGCAGTGTGCAGAGGGCAGTGAGATGTGACTGGAGAAAGAAGTCTGAGGTGACGGGGCAGAGTGTGTGAGTAAAAAGTGGCAGGCAGCCAGAGTGAGTGCGCAGACAAAGAAGTGGAGGTACACGGGAACGCCCGTAGAAAGCAAGAGAAGTAGTTCCCCGGCAAAGAAGTGGAGAGGTGAGAACTTATCCGGAGCCGGTAGTCTGTGCTAGATCTGCCCTATAGATCCGGGTTCAGTGTGCAGCTACTAGAGGGTTAACGCATGTCCCCTGCAGGCGAGGGAAAGTTACCGGGGAAAGAGGAAACCGTCAGCAAGAAGTAAAACCTGTAAACCGATGTGACTTGATGCTGAAAGGTGTAAAGAGGAGTGGGAACTCATCCGGAACCGGTAGTGTGTGCTAGATCTGCCCTGCAGTAATTCAGGGTTCAGAGTACAGCTACTAGGGGGTTAACAAGTGTCCCCTGCAGGTGAAGGAGAGTGAAAGTCAGCAAAAAGGGGAAACCGTCAGGAAGGAACGTAATCTGTAACGTTAAAGTAAAGTACTGAAGTAACTTGCTGCTGAGAAGTGTAACAGAAAATGGAAGCCTCGTTCAATAAAATGTTTCTTAGTTTACCAGCTGCCTGTCAGTGGCTCTTTTCTGTAACTGATGAAGGGGCTGGCGAGCCGAGGGAAAACGGCGTAACGGAGAACTCAGGTACCGGCATGAACGCGTCCCTGCCACCCACACTCTGCCCCACAAACAACACCCCTGTTTTAATAGTGACGGCCGGGCCGGGGGTCAGCCTGTCGCCCAAAGGGGCCACGACTACACCCCCTGAGGCGCCCCCTGCCCCCGTTACAATAGCTTCAACGTAGCTCCTGCAATTCTGCTCTTAGTGGTGATCCAGTTCATGGTGATCTGTAGTTGCTATTTTGAGCGGTGTGGATGTTCCCCTGTTGTGCGTTACTTCCTTACTTTTTCTTTATTCTCCTGTACACATATTGTCTCTCCTTTTTCTGTTTGAGTGCAGCATGTACGAGTTTGCATTCTCCCTTGTCCGAGTCATTTCTGTGTTTCCTGCCCGCCCCAAGGGTGGGGGAGAGGGGGGGGGGGGAGTAAGGTCAGGGCTCAGACAGGAGTCAGTCACCCTGGGGGCTTAGACCTGGCTACCATCAAGCTTACCTCTGGGATCAGGGACTGTGCAGGTTCTCGAGTCTGAGGGCCAGCCTAGGAGCCCCTTTTCTGTCACTTCAGACCTTGTGACATTGATAATTTCTTTGAAAATCCAGACCGTAGATATGTGATCACAACTTCTTGAGATACCTCCTTATTAATTATGTTGAAAACTGCTCGGTGTATCCAGAACATATGATCATTTTTTTTTTTTTTTTTTTTTTTTGAAGGTCCAGATAGTAGACCTATAAAATCTCAAGTCCTTGATAAATACAGTAGCCTAATCCTACATGGGCTCTCTGGTGCTTATCCCAAACACAAGTCGTTCTTTTGTGGTTCTCAAATTTAAGTGATGCTTGGCTGGTCGGTCCCCGGTGGAAAATTTCATCCTGTGTGGACAATTCCTTTTTTAAACGGAAAGAGAATGAATTGAGGTCACTACCAGAAAGATGTCAATTTTTGGTGATTTGGGATTGGTTGAGTCCTCTTAATGTGTCCCCCAGAGCGGGGTTGGAATTGAATGTTACAAGAGAAGCAAAATTAACTTTGATTGATCCACCTTTGTGAATGATTGAACATCTGTGATTGTGTGAAGAAACCCTGAACAGCTGTAGGTTTAGGGTTCCCTGAAGACTCGGTTGGAGAACATGTTCCTTTTCTGAGCATAACAGGAAATTCTTGCAGGTGAGATAGGCTTGTGCCGCTCAACAGTAAACTCTACCATATCTTATTATCTATCGATGTTCCTTCTTTTTTACAATTCCACGTAAATCCTCACCTAAGGAATTACAGCCTTAATTGACACAATCGTATAAAACGGAGCTTGTTCCAAAAAGGATATTTATGTGAGCAAAACACTAAATTGAAACTGTAATGGTATCTGAGGTGAGCTCTTAGATGTCTCCTCACCCTAGGTCTCCAATGAAATAATGATCTAGATACCTTTTTCCATCAAACCAGGATCATGTCTCGAAATATCCCTGACAGTATCTATTGTCTACCGGTGATTTGTGGTTGGTTTATATCTCTGTTAATATATAGTTCACTCATTTCTTGATGCCCTATTCCCCCTTTTGTAGAGTTTACGCAACCATTTATCAAAGGTGAGGTTCCCGTAGTCTTAACATCTTCAACCAAAGTTTCATGTATTTTAAGGTCTCCGTTTTTGGTTCCTTTGATGATTTATATGTTTAGAGATTCCAAACTCTTCTATGGGGCCCTACTGTACCTTTTTTTTTCTATGGCTCCAATGTCATGAAGAGACCCGTCAAATGCCATTTGATTTTTTTTATTGCTTGGTCAAAACCAATATAGTGTCTATGCATTTGGAGAAGGAAATAATTAGAATATCTTTATTGAGTTTGTCATCTATAGAAGGCCTTTTCATAGTCTCTTGCAAAACAATGTGGTCATCTCAAAAAGTCTAATATTAATGATGGCTACTTGCTATGTGATCGACCTGTTCCTTTTGGACAATGGATGTTAACACGGTTGGAATATGTTTTGGTTATCATTTCTCGTTTTGGATACACATAACCAAATACTTTCATGGTGGTGTCCAAATCCAGAAGGTCCAGAGCAGTCAACACGTGGTTCCTCAGGGGCTGTGAAAGGACCACTTCCAGCAAGTCCTGACAACGGGAGAGTTATGGATTAGCAATTACTAGTCTACAGTCTATTCATATTTTTCATTGATCCGTCTTGGAATAAGGTCCACCCTTGAGGAATTTCTAGGGCATGGCTTGCTCCTTTGAGGGTCAACACACCAATGAGCTATTCTTGAAGGCATGGATATAAAGAATGCAGAGGTAACAGTTGCATCTAGGTCTGAGAGCGTCCAAAAGCTATCATGGGTTTCAAATTTTACATTGAGCTGGAAAATGTTTTGGTTATCATTTGGCATTTTGATCGCTATAACCAAATACTATCATAGTGGCTTCCAAATTCAGAAGGTCCAGAGCAGTCAACATGTGGTTCTCCATGGATTATGAAAGGACCACTTGCAACAAGTGCTGACAACTGAAGAGTCATGGATTAGTAATTACTAGTCTACAGTTGATTTCATATTTTTTGTTGATCCTTCTTGGAATAAGGTCCTACCTTGAGAGATCCCTAGGGAATGGCTTGCTCCTTTTGAAGGTCAACGTACCAATGAGCCATTCTTAAAGGCATGGCTATAAAGAATGCAGAGGTAATAGTTGCATCTAGGTCTGTGAGAGCCCAAAAGTTATCATGAGTTTCAGATTTTACATTGAGCTGGAATATGTTTTGGTTATCATTTGGCATTTTTGATTGCTATAACCAAATACTATCATGGTGGCTTCCAAATCCAGAAGGTCCAGAGCAGTCAACATGGACCACTTGCAACAAGTGCTGACAACTGAAGGGTCATGGATTAGCAATTACAGTCTACAGTCGATCCATATTTTTCATTGATCCGTCTTGGAATAAGGTCCTACCTTGAGGGATCTCTAGGGCATGGCTTGCTCCTTTGAGGGTCAACGCACCATTGAGCCATCTTTAGAAAGTGCAGAGGTCGCAGTTGCATCTAGGTCTGTGAGAGCCTAAAAGTTATCATAGGTTTCAGATTTCACATGGAGCCCCAATAGTCTTATGCATCCTTCCAACATTCTTCCACCCGGTCTCTGAACTGACGCGGATACTGTCTCACCCGTAGCCATACTTCTCGGTTATCGGTGCCTTGTACTTTTGGATAATGTACATCTTGTTTTCCTCGTTGCAGTTCTGTACAGAGTTTCCCTAATGCACTTAGATCCAGACTAATGTGCCCAAGTGGATTATGTAAAAAATGTTATTTCCGTGAGAAAGCTGAAAAAAGACGGCGGAGGATCCATCAGGCGATTAAAATTACTAACGTTAGCAGTGATTTCTACTCTTTTCTCACTCAAGACTTTAAGTACATATATGAGACTTATTATATAACCATCGCCAACCTGCTTTTTATTTCCCGCTTCTGAAGAAAGATGATGTATACTCCAGACGTGATGTAGGTTTGGCTCACGTGGGTTGATGGTCCCTTGTGTGGTCTAAGATAGTAGAGATACAATGGAGCTGTCGCCCAGTGTGTGATGGGGGTCTCTCCATGCTCCGCATACAGTATGACTGTGGGTCATCTCTCCCCTTTTGGACCCAGCAGGAGCTCACCTTCCACCCAGCTGCTGATCATCAGTATTCTCTTGGTGCTTAAATACCCCTTCCTTCTTTGGACTGGTGCTGGTGATATTTTTAGTTCATTCAAGCTTAGGTGGCAAGCAGGTGGTTTGTTCCCCTCTGTGGTATCGTTGATGGAAGCTCTGCTGAACATCTACCTGATTCATCAAATGATAAGTAGTTCCCCTGTGTGTCCTTCTGGTGTCGTCTATAGTTATTTAGTGGGGTTGACATAGAGCTCATCCCACCCGTTCCCGATTTAGGGCCTAGCACTAGGGATACCTAGGGTCAGGTATCTGGCTCAGTACATATGTGGCTCCCTGGACAAGCCAGGACGTCACAGGTACTACAACAACACACCCCACACCCCGGATAGGCACACCGAAGTCAAACAAAAATCCTTGTTGCCTCCCTCCAGGGGCTGATGTCCACACCAGGGGGTGGGCCAGGCGGTTGGCCCCACCCACCGAGGAGTTCACAGTCCTGGAGGCGGGAAAAGGAAGGCAGTTTTTAGTTTAGTTTGGAGTTGAAGGAGTGAAGTGGCAGTAGAGGAGACTGACCGTGTCTGGGTGTGTGGCCCGGGCACATACAGCAAGGTTGGCAGACGGTGGTGACCGTCTGCAGGAGAGGCTGATTGGAGTGAACCGTAAGGACCGGGGACGGGCGGTGGCCCGACGGTACCGGATCGGGGAGCAAAGAGAAGCCAGCACCATTCGGCAGGGCTTACGGACCCCGACCAGGCTAGGAGTCGCCGTAAAACCGGTCAAGTCCGTTAGCGAAGGGAACCTCCGGGGTTTCCCAGCAGTCAAGACCCGATTGAAGTCAACAGCTCAAACCGTGAAGGGAAATACAGTCACCGCCAAGGCTACAGTTCCCAGGGCCAGAGCCTGTGGGCAAAAGGGGCTCCCTCCGCATCCATCCAAGCTGGGGAGCGGGTTACCGGTGGGAAGCCATTGGAACCGTGAACACAACACAGGTGCAGGGAAAGGCAGTCGCCACCAACCTACCGGGAGGAGAAACACCGCAGCCGTCTGTGGGACCCGTCCATCCAGCCGTTTGTTTTACCGGAGACGTTGCATTCGTCATTGGCTGAGTGAGTACCACCGTGCCGTGCGGCACAGCGCTGCCCCCGCGACCCTGCACCTCACCAGGCCCCGTAACCCGCCTGCCATCCCTCCCTCACCGGGCCCCGGGACAACCAACCCCCCTACCCATGGAGGGGAGAAACAACATCCAAGCTGCTCCCTGTCATCAGTCCCCGGGATCCCCGTCCAGAGCAGCGGTGGTGTCACAACCTCACCACAACCGTGGGTGGCGTCACGGACAATATCCCTAAACCAAACCACCCTCTTTCACTTACGGGCGAGGAGCGCCGCTCGAGTCCCCGGGATCCGGCCCACCGCTCGAGCAGCAGCAGCAGCCGGACCCAAGCAGTGGGTGAGCGCAGCGTCCCCTCCCCGCCCGCGACACATAGGTGTGGCACCTATCTAGAGTGGTGAGGGACCCCAGGGACCAGCAGTAGGTTTGGTCAGGGGTCACCATCTTCCCTCTCCCTTGACACAGGGTTTCCCTTCCCTTTCGCCATGCGCTTGGTACTTCCCCGTGCCTAGCGTGACAACTAGGGAGAGGGATCTCTGTACATTCGTTGCTAATGTTTCTGCTGTAGCCAAACTCCTCTTTTCAAGGTTACATTCCCTCAATGTTTATTGTTGGGCCCCTCTACTTCCCCCAAGAAACCTCCCAGAATCCTGAGGCCCATAGGACTTGCAGATTCCTTCAAGAGGTCTCCAATCTTTCTTCTTTCCTCCCAACCATTCTGGGGCATTTGGCAAGTATCTGTTTAGCCTCTCGGACACCAGGCTTCAGATCCAACTGCTACCTCTTTTGCCTCTTCTTTACACGTTTCCATTACTTCAAGCCAAAATCTTACATTTGTTGAGAAGGAAGGAACATGTTCTAAAATTGCAGAAAAATTCGGTCCAAAAACTCCTCCAAGATGGACAAATCCACCTGTTTTGGAGGTAGAAATGGGCCTCTTACCTATTGGGCACCTGTGTGGCTGGACAGGTTGCACCAATGACATGTCCGCCCCTGGTTCCGAGGGACTTTATGTAGTGATAGAATAGACTTATGGGGTCAGATTTACTATTTGCAGGGTTTTTTTTGTATTTTCTTTTTTCTCTTTTTTTTTGTCTTGAGGTATTCGTTGATGTACCTTTTTAACCAAATTTTCCCAAATGACAAGTGTGATCATGAATTTTGCACAAAATCAAAAATGATTTTTATTTCTTTGTGTCGTCTTTTTTATTGTTGTCTTTTTAGTGCAAAAAGTTGCATAATCTGCTAAAATGTTGCAAAATGTCCACCAAAAATTTCAGGGGTCACATAAGAGCACTCCATGGAGAGGGGAACTGGAGTACATTTGGCAATAAAATTTTGAAAAGTTTTTAGAAAGTTGAAAATGATGAATCAGCTGAAAATATCTGGAAGACAGAAACTCCTTCCCACAAGGACTAACATAAAAACAAACAGGTGAACACATAAAATAAACTTTAAAAAAGTCAATATTAAAGCGAACCAAGCACCAGGATTTTTGTATATAACCTAAAGCCAGGGCAAATACTGGCACTATCAGGCTGATTCTATACGTACCTGTAGTGGTCAGCTCGGATGTTTAGGTTTTGAAATCCAAGAAAGTAAAGTTTATAAAATCGGCAGCTTTTTGAGTGACAGCAGCTGAGGATCAGATAATATCTGGGGGGTATTCATAGTTATCCCCTCCCCCTGTTAGAATTAGCATAAGTATTATACCATCAATTTACTTTTTCACTAGCAGGACCTGTGCTGAGGTCATACCCATGTGACCAGAAGGGGCGGGGCCTCAGTCAATAAAGCTTATACCTGGAGGCAACATTTTTCTGTTGGCTGAGGCCCCGCCCCTTCTGGTCACATGGGTATGACCTCACACAGGTCCTGCTAGTGAAAAAGTAAATTGATTAGAACTAGCATACGTATTATACAATCAATTTACTTTTTCACTAGCAGGATCTGTGCTGAGGTCATACCTATGTGACCAGAAGGGGTGGGGCCTCAACCAACAAAGCTTATGCCAGGAAGCAACATTTTTCTTTTGGCTGAGGCCCCGCCCTTTGTGGTCACATGGGTATGACCTCACACAGGTCCTGCTAGTGAAAAAGTAAATTGATTGATTGTATATACTTATGCAAATTCTAACAGTGGGAGGAAATAACTATGAATTCTCCCCAGATATTATCTGATCCTCAGCTGCTATCAATCAAGAAGCTGATGTTTTTTATAAACTTTACTTTCTTGAATTTCAAAACCTAAACATCCGAGCTGACCCCTAATGGTATGTATAGAATCAGCATGATGGTGCCAGTATAGCACTGGCTTTAGGTTATATACGAAAATCCTGGTGATTGGTGCCCTTTTAAAAGAGGAATGATGCACAAATACAAGAATTAATCTGGGCACATAGACTTTGTGTGAGTCCATCTGTGCTCTGCACTTTGAGGACTGCTATTTAGAAAAGAATGGTCACCGCAGCCCCTTTGATAATGAAATTATCACTTTAAGGGGGTTGTCCAGGTTTAGAAAAAGTCCTCAGTCACAGTCACTCAGTCACAGTCACTAAAAGTGACTACAGATTTCTACATCCTCACAGCGAGCAAATTGCATGCTCTTGGGATTCTTTCGTGTTGTATGCAGTATGTGATTTCAATGCATGCAGTTGTGACGCCCCTGGACTGTTCAGGTCGTCAGAGGGTACTGCACAAACTGCCCTCCCCGTGCAGTATTCAACCCTCCATGGTTCTGGGTCTCTCCCCTACAGTACTGCCTACACCAGTATTCACAAATCCTAAATAGACCTTGCACCACACCTGTCAGGCATACCAGTGGGCTGCTTAAGCAGGAATAGGGCCGTCCTCCTAGGGGTCAGACAGGGAGGTGGGAGGTGTCAAGTCAGTTGAGTGGTAGCCCTCAAGCCGTGAGGAGCTCTGAGGAAGCTGGGAGTTGGAGATCCCAGGGAAGAAGTAAACTTGGTCGCAGACAGTGGAGTCGGACCCCCGGTCGCAGGGGATTGAGGCTAGGTGCCTGGGGCTCGTCAAGGAGGACGGTCAGCGGCCTGGTCCTATCACCAGTCCGGGCCCGAAGGCACGACTGGGTACACGGGCACTAGGTCGGGGAGACGTTTCAGGCGACCCGGCAATTAACCTGCGGAGGACAGGGCCTTTATGGACTGTTCCCACCAGCTCAGAGATCGGGGGCACTAGCGCAACGAGGGGGATAGGTCTTTCCTAGCAAGCAGCCCACTGAAATCCCAAGTGGGAGTCCCTGAGACCAGGCTCCTCCACTTAGCCACAGTGGGGAGCAGGGCCCGGACAGCTCCAAGCTACCGAGCCACAACGGACAATCTAAAACTTAGTGCCAGGAGGCAGGTTATGGAACACCGTCAGTACTGTAGGGGACGGGACCCGGACGAGCTCCCCTCGAGAGGCAACAGCGTTCAGAGACTTGATTTACCCTGTTGTCAGCGTTTGCTTCATTGCGGAGTGAGTACCCGACTGACCCCTGCACTGCGTCCCCGCATCACCAACCAGAGTCCCGGGGTCTACCCCCCCCTACCCTTGGAGGGCAACGTCACCTAGCTGCCCCACTCCATCCCCCCCGGGTACTCCCAACGGCAGCGGCGGTACTCCCAATTACCGTACATCACGGGTGGCGTCACAAGCTATACCATATCCAGTGTAAATGCTCCTTTTCCATTTGAGTGTCGCTCCTAAGCCCCCGGGCCCGGAGACCCTCAAGCCACGAACGATCACCACCACCCCCCCCAGATCCGAGCGGTTTGATCCGCTGTTGGGGCGGCACAATCACATGCCAACTAGACTCACTTGGCATAGCTCACATCACTTGTAATGAAAGAAGCTGCGCACGTCTAGTTGGTATGTGGCCGTAAGTATGGAAAGCACATGCTTGTGGTCACTTAAGCACTTGCCGTTGACACCAGAGAATATTGACAGCACGCTGTGAGTATTTAGAAGTCTGGGCACATGAAGTGACGGTAGACTTTAACCCCAAACCTGGACAACCACTTTAAGCTTATTTTATATAAATCAGAATCTATAAACTCAAACAATAAATATGATCTTGAGCTGGGTTTAAGGCATCATACTCAGAAGATTGGCTGTTCGGATATGACCTGGCACACAATGGTTCTGGTATGCTGGATGCTGCTTACAGAGCCCAGTGTTGCTCTCTAGAGAATGTATGGATTGTTAGCATATTTCTGCATGTAGGCCTGGCCAAGGATTCCTCTACACTCTCTATAGACATGTAGGATTGAGCTGTGACAAAAGTGCATTCAGCCAAGGGGGCGCCAGGACCAACGCCTGGTCACCAGCGCCCTTCACATTCCTTACGAGAGGCTCATACTACGAGACTGATCTCCTCATGTCCTTGGCACTCTGCGATCGTCGGACCTCTTCTTCTTCCTTCACCTGCTGGGAAAGTCATGCGTTGTGAAACCCGTGTCTGACATTAGAAGCTTTCCTATGGTCCATCCAATCTATTTCCCAATGCGGGGTGACAGGAGGAAGCGGAGATTGTGCTCCATACAATGTAAAGTGACATCGGGACAAATGCAGAGAAGGATTGAATGTGTCCGTTACAATGCAGCGTGACACCGGCAGACGGCACGTAAAGCCCATGAGTTCTGTCTCCTCCGATACGATGTGACACCGAGACGTGGACGTGATATAACCCGTTCTCTCCATCCGGGCTTTCAATTAGGGGCGACAATATGACAGAGGTTTGCGAGATGCTTCTTTCTATCTGCAGCTCAATAGCGGTTGGAGTCCCAGAAGTCTGTATCGTAGGGTGTCATGTGACCAATTAATACATCTCTATTCCCAGTCTACAGTGCGGAGCCAGATATAGAGCAATATCATATGGTACAACCATATGGCCGCCTGGTAATGTAGAACGGCAATGTGCTCTCTTCCCACAGCCACATAAAACTGTCTTTTAGCCACTACTATTCTAATGTGAAGCACCACCTTAAGGGGGTGTCCACTTTGAAACTAGTTTTCTATGTAAATAAGAAAAAAGTACTCTCGGCCTAATCTTGTGTCCTTTTTTAACACTTCCCGGGTTCTTGCTGGTCTCTTCTTCCTGGTCCTTCTTGGCGCACAGGAAATTACTGCTTAGCCAATCACTGGCTGCGGTGGTAACCCAACTCTGCTGATGATTGGTCAAATCAGTCACTTGTCCCTGTGTCGGGACGTCATCGATGTAGCTAGAAGTAGGGACTGGAAGAGGAGCAGCAAAGAATTGGGGAGATGAGCAATAAACTTTTTTAAAGCCTTTTCTGAGCCTTCTAACCTTATTTACTCATCCAACAACCCCTTTTAAGGCCTCTGTGTCACACGGTGTTTAGCTCTAAACATGGCGCCTTCTGACCCTATTCACACTGCACAGTCTGAAACGTAACCTGATACTTTTGAGTTGCTCACAGAAAGCTGGACGTCAACCTGTTGTGTTCTTACTAATGATCGGACTAAGAATAGTTAATTTTTGCTGGCCTGTGAAGTGCTGCTAGGGTCATGGATTTCTGGAGATTTATCATGGCCACCTCCGCCCTTTAAAAGATGGTGGAATTTTCTCCTCCATGCCTGTTATTATAGCTTTTGTGATTCTGGTCTATGTGCATGGTGATTTAGTTTCTGGTGAACTGCTGAATGGTATTCTGGTGTACATTGCTAATGGATCCTGAAGGAGCATGCTAGCTCCGAAACGCGCATAACTATGAACAATAAAAGCTTTAGATCATATTGATTGCTCTCCTGAACATATCCAGCATCGTGCCATGACAACCCATTTCTTCTTTTCCACCAAGTGACTTTAAAAGATGGTGGAATCTTCTCCTCCATGCTGATTATCGCTTTTACTATTCTGGTCTATGTGCATGGTTATCCAGCTCCTGATGAACTGCTGTATGCTATTCTGGTGTGTTGTGGAAATACTCTGGCAGTTTTGATTTAATTCCTTTCTTTTCTTTATTTCCTCTTAAGCATGTTTTGTCTATACCTCCTGTGAGCTTGTGTTTGGGTTTCCCCCCAGTCTAGCTTTCTGTGTGGGATTTACCACTCCAGTCCAGGACCTCTCCTGGTTTGGGAATGAGGGGGTACTAGACCTAGATCTGATCAGGAGTCGGGGTTATGCTGGTGGTCCTGACCTATTCACCTTCAAAAGTACCTCTGGGATAAGGCACAGTTGGAGCCCCCTAGCCTCAGGACCAGTTTAGGAGTCCCTCTTCCCAGTTACTACGTTACCGATCTGACACTCTGTAATCTATGTTATTGGTTCATACAAGCTCCGTCATACAACAGAAGTTTGTAGGGACATATTTACATTTTAAATTTCATACAAACTTGTATATGAATTAAATTTGGGCATGCTATGTCAGATGTCGCCTTACAGAGTATACAACCATAATACGATCATATATTGGATGTCATATGGAAGCACATGAGGTGCCCAAGAATTTCAAAATCCTAAATTGGCTCACTTACCTATGATAGTAGCCATCCTAATGCTTATTTGTTGGACACCTGTCTCTAGACCCTTCCATATACATGCATGATTGGTTTGGCCAAGTTCGCATGGGTTGATGACCTCTCCGGGAGGAACAAAAGGATCGGGAATTTTAATTCAACATGCCCCATCCACCTCTCTCTTTTTACATCCTCTGTGACTGGAGAGTTTGGCACCCTCTATATTCATTGGCCGGTCGTATGGTTCTGTCGAAATCTTCCGCTCAACTCGGAGATTCTAGTGAATTGATACTCTGGCCCGGTTTAACCTTCCTACATGGAAATTACTTTGGGGTGGAGGGTTTAAGAGGGCAATTTCTCTATACTTCATTAACTTAATTCACCACTAATTATGTGTGCATGTCTTCATTAGAGGTGTCTGCTCACTCTCCATTACATCCAATACCGAGACACCGTTCATCCATGACTAACCAGTATTTTATTAGCTGAAGGACAAGATGACCTTCTAAGAAATGGTATCTCCAGGACGTGGTAATTTCTGTAGCGAAGAGAAATGGATTTGTATGAAAAATGAAAGGGTCGCCAGCAGAAAGAGAAGAGGGGAAAAGTTCAAAAAATTATTCTAGTAGGCGAAAAGCTATTCTTAGAGGACCAAACAGATCAGAGCTGCTTTCTTTTGTAATTTGGTACTCCATGTGGATTTGGCAAAAAGGTCAACTTTTTGAAAATGTCAATTAGTCCTAGTTCCTGGAGGTGGAGCTCGCCACGCTTGTGTTATCAGGTCTAATTTAATCTTCATACCTTAGAGGAATGAATATTGTCGACTGTGGAGGTGTCCATGAATGAGAACATTGACCACTGTGGAGCTGTCCGTGAATGAGAACATTGACCACTGTGGAGGTGTCCATGAATGAGGACTTGGACCTCTTGTCATTAATATTGATGAGTTCTGTGCTAGATTAGCCTTTCAGAGGATTCAGTCATTGTGATCTAGCTCTGACATGATTGTGTGGCCATCATGATGGTGGATACTTTTACCGGACTAGTTAGCCTCTTCTCTCTTTATGCCCGGACTGTTCACAGATGTCCGAATGTTTTACCGAGTCCAAATTTGGACGTCTATGAACTGTCAGGGGATTAAGAGAGAAGAGGCTACCTAGTCAGGTAAAAGTACCCACCATCATGATGGCCACACCATCATGTCAGAGCTAGAACACAAGGCTGTTAAGCTTGGGTCAACAGACCTGAGGCCAAGATATCCAATAACTGACCACGATGACAAGTACGGACCACGTCTAGCCTCAAGTCTGTTGACCCAAGCTTAACAGCCTTGTATTCTAGCTCTGACATGATGATGTGGCCATCATGATGGTGGGTACTTTTACCTGACTAGGTAGCCTCTTCTCTCTTAATCCCCTGACAGTTCATAGACGTTTGAATTTGGACTCCGTAAAACAATGTCCAATAACTGACCACGATGAGCATTATGGACCCCGACTGGAATAAAGTGTCTTGACCCAAGCTTAACAGCCTCAAAGTTAAGCTTATAAGACTGACAGCTAGTCGGGATATCGCATTAATTCATGGACTTCTCAATTAGGTCTAAAGCTGTGTTGCCAATGTACAAGATGTTCAGCGCATGCTCTGGAAATGGTTGAGTTCAAGCGCCCAACACAGCCATAGGTCCTGCTGAACCTGATGAAGTCCAAAACAATGTACTTTTCATCTTCGATGGGGTGGTATGCAATAAAAGAGAGGCCAGTGGTTGACATAACACTATGCCTATATAATCGAAGAATAATTTTGTAGAATATTTCCTACATATACCTTTTTGATGTACAGCCATGCGTGATGAACAGAGCCTTGGGATATATAAATGTCTTGATATTCTACACTGCAGTGACAGTGATTGTAGTGGCTGCCCATTCAGTATAGTCACCCAGTATTAATTACGAAGACCAACATTACTTTGGTTTTCATGTTCCTCTTTTCTACATACGGTGATAAACTCATCAGTTTTTCATGTTGATCTCACAGAGGATGAGTTATTTTAATTAATTGTAAAATGAGAACATTTCTGAGATGTTTAATGTCCACGTGGCCGAATGTGTGGAAAGAAAATTCACACTTCATGGAGCTCAGTCAGCAATTACCGAGGATCCAACAATTACAGTAACTGTTTAGCTGAGTCGTCTCTGGAATCCCATTGTTCGGAAACAAAGATTTCTGTCCACCGATAAGAAGCTGAGAGCATGCAAAAAAGAAAAAACCTCAGCCAACTTCATTTTATTCCTGAACCTATTCTTTGTCGCAATCATATCCAGCATGGTTGATATTTTTGTATACAATGCCTCATACATGTCTTGAATGGAACTTGTCAGAAGGTTTTTGATGTCCCTCAAGACCAGGGCTTTTAAGGACATCTTTCGAAACTGCAAGCCTACCAAAACCTTCTGAATGTTCCCTTTTAAGATGCACAAATATATGGGGATGTCCTAACTCCTACAAAAAAGTGTCTGGAAACCATTTCTTCTTCTTTGCATTCAAGGCTGATGGACACAATTAGACCCATCTCATGCCAAGGAAAGACTAGTGATATGGTGGGGTCAATGGAGATGGTCAAGATCGGCATGAAGGGATCTCGGCGTGGTTATCTTGCTCAGTTTCTGTTAAAGTTCCATTGAGAAGACATTGCCGCTAAATTGGGGGTAGACATTTTGGTTTTGGGTAGGCTAGAAATGTTCAAATTCAGGTTTTTGAAGGTCGAAGTGCAATGAGCTGAAAAGACCATCAAAAAGAGTAACATTTAGAGGACTCCTATCTAGAAGAAACTAAGACAGAACCAATTAGCTCCTCTTGCGTCCAACATGGATGACATCTAGTACTACATAAATAAATCCCACCAACTCTACATCTCGAAAATGGATGTTGACGTGGATACTACTGGTGGCTTGAGTAAGAGACAAATGTTTCCCTGAGAATCTTCCAGTAAGTGACATCACTTTAGTTTTGGTGACGTAAAGGGAATTGGTCCCATATGCTTCAGACCAGAGCAGTTGTAAGTTGTTCTGCCCTATAGCTATCTGTATAGTGCCCCCTAGAGTATAATCATTACTCTTCTTATGTTTCCCATATTTACATTACAAAAAAAACCTCTTGGTACAGTAATGTCAAACAGAGTTTTTCTCAAAACTCGCCGAGTGTCATGGCGGCATCAGACACTGTTCACACTACAGATTCTGACACTCCACACTATGGTTTCTCTGGTGCTTCTGAGTTGGCTTGCTCGGGCGTCAAACAGCTGTGTGTTCGAAAACGGTCAGGCCAACGAGTTAATTTCTGCTAGCCTACTGGTTACCTCTAGGATCACATGTTGTTGGAAACCTATCACATTTACTGCCCACCTTTTTTAAGATGGTGGAATCTGCCTTCCCATGTCGACTATGGCTTACTGCTGTGTGGGTCTGTGTGTTGGTGATTATATTGCGTGGTGCTTGGAGTTGTGGAATTCTCTTGTCTTGTTGTTTCCTCCCTGCTCTTCTTTTCCTCCTTATCTCTTATTGTCTTATACCTTTTGAGACAGAGTTTTTGGTTTCCCCTGTCTTTCTACCTCTGTTGGGTCTATCACACGCCTGTCCACTCCCTCGCCAACTGCATAGGTGGGAGGGGATAATCATTGGCGTAGCTAGAGTTTGATGGGTCCTGAGGCAAAATTTGGACCTGGGTCCCCCTTATGTTGGTCAGATGCATGTATTCTGTATGTATGTATAAATTTAAAATTCTAAATTCTATAAAGACATGAGTTGCGCACCCCCCATTATGTAGTAATGTCCCCCACCCTGTTCTAATGTCCCCCATCATGGGCTCCTTTCTGGTACATATGTCCCCCATCCTGTTTATATGTCCCCCATCCTAGTATATATGTCTCCCATTCTAGCCTACATCCTGGTGTGTATGTATGTATGTATGTATGTATGTATGTATGTATGTATGTATGTGTATATATATATATATATATATATATATATATATATATATATATATATATATATATATATATATATATATATATATATTATATATAGTGTGTGTGTGTGTGTGTGTGTGTGTGTGTGTGTGTATATATATATATATATATATGTATGTATATATAAAACCCCATCCTGGTAAAAATGTCCTTATCCTGGTATATATGTCATCATCCTGGTATATGTCCCCATGCTGGGGATTTCCTGGTGTATACTGGCTTTTAATAGTATGTGTTGTCCCACTCCTGGTATATACTGTCCCCCTCCTGCTATATATGTCCCCATCCTGGTAAATGTCTCTATTCTGTCTAATGGAAAAACAACAACTTTGTACTCACCGTCCCCTGGCTCCCATTTTGCGCATCGGTGTCGCTGCTATTGCAACTCTTGATGTCATTGCCATGCGTCGCCCTCAGTCACTGGGACACAGATGAAAGCTGCCGGATTCTGTTTGACCGGCAGAGTGTATCGCAGTACAGGGACCCAATGGGTCCTTACACTGCCAAAAATTTCAGACATCCAACTAAAACACCGGCCGGGGCCAGCGGGCACCCTGCACCCTCGGGCCCGGTCGCAGTTGCGATCCCTGCGACCGTGTTCGTTCTGCTCCTGGATATATAATTAGGGCTGGTCAGGAGCAGGGCCAGGAAGGCGGCTCTGACATCTTCACCTTCAGGGGTATCTCTGAGATGAGGAATAGCCAGTCTAGTACCCCCTGTTCCCTCCTATACCTATAATCACACCGTGACAAGTAATTTTGCAGCGTTAAAGGTCCGTGCTCATTGCCTTATTGTTCCTTGCAAGACAGAAGCGTGGGAAGAAAATGATAATATAATATGAATGAAATAAACAAAAAAAATCATGAAAAACATTTGAGGGAGCTAGTAAATGCGTATTTACACAGTTTTGTCTGCCAACCGGCAGCTAATCATCCCTTGTCTCCGAGGTTTGGGTAAGGTCGGATGATCTCATAGGTTAGGCCGTGTACAAGCCCCAAATAATTAATTGCAGCCTACTGCGGAGGTGAGGAAGCGGTTAACGACACAATCTGGCCGCTATATGGATTATGGCGGGAGAATGTAGAGTGTGGAGATTACCCGCTTTCCTAATAGCCGCTCGCTTTAATGCAATTTGTGGAAATCCTCTGGAAGTAGTGAAATAAACATTAGGTGTAAACACGGGCGTAGCGAGAGACGGATACGTCGGCCCATCAGAAGCAATGGTTTTATTCCTGCATAGTAATGCCTTTCGTCCCTCCGTGCCAGATAAATTATTTGTTCTTAATTTGTTTGGTAGCCGGCCAAATCTTTAGCCTTCTCCAGGCTGTTGTGGTTACGCTTCCGTTAACCGTCTCTTCGCCGCCGCGGGGCTTCGAAATGCAAACTCTGCAGGCATCGGTCTAAAGCAAAGTCTGACTGTAACCAAGGGGAAAAAAATGCTAAACCTCACCGAGAAGCGCGAGACCTTGAAAAATAACCCTCATTAGGTGCGGGGACGTCAAGGAGGAAAGAAAAAAAAAAACAAACGGAGAAGATGAAAAAGAAAAATTTACTTAGCAGCCAGAGGGAAGAGATAGAAGAGATAGAAGATGGAGAGGAGAGAGAAAACGTAGACTTTGGGGGCACAGGGAGGGAAAAAAAAATAAAAAAATAGTATAAATAAATAAATAATATATATAATAAATTATTATATATATATATATATATATATATAGTCATATTCTTTGTATATATGTATTTATAATCGTTATTATATGTATCATTTATTTTATTTATATATATTATTACTTAATGTTCTATAACAATATATAATATATAAATAATATTCATAATCTTTAACATATATATATTTATAATCTTTATTATATATATACATATATAAAAACATTTATATTCTTTGTGTGTACATATGTTATATATATATATATATATATATATATGTGTGTGTGTGTGTGTGTGTGTGTGTGTGTGTGTTATTTATCATCTTTATTATATGTATCATTTATCTTTTTATATATATATATATATATATAAAATTATTATTTGTTATATAACATTAATATATATAAATAATATTCATAATCTTTAACATATATATAAAACATTTACAATCTGTATGATATATGTGTAATCTTTATTATATGTATCATTTATTTTATAAATATATTATATATATATATATATATATATATATATATATATATATATATATATATATATATATATATATATATATATATATATATATATATATATATATATATATATATATATATATATATTTTGTTAATGTTATATACATTTATATAATATACAATTTCTGTTTTTATTTTTCCAGTCTCTTCCATAGACTATGACCATGAGCTGCAATACCAGACTTAACCCATGCAAAAGGGTGGCGCTGTTTTGGGAGCATATCAGCTGCCAAATTGCATTAGTTAAGGAATTTTACGACATTTGGAAGGATAGAGTAGGGTAAATGTTTTTTGTATAATTGATTAGTCTTTTCAAAGTTACTCATTTTTTTGGAACATACTTTATTCTATAGTTTTTCCTCCTTCTCCAGCAAATACCATGCTGTATGGTTCAGACTCCCTACGAATCTGCTTTCAATTGCTGCCCCGCACGATCCCGTACATTATTTACAGAGTACAGGACCTTTCCTGTAGAACAGTATTAGAAAGGAGATTCTTCGGCAGCTTGAACTAGGCAGTTAAAACAGTACTGCAGCATTGTGTTTGGGAGAGGAGGTAAAATAAAGGAATAAAGTAGAATAAAAAAAAATAAACTTTGCAAAGCCTGATTTGATTACATTTGTAAAAGCTTTAGTTACTAGCTGGCCATTTTAGTCTTGAAATGAACATTGAAAATGCAGCTGCTTAGTTAGCCCATTTGTCAGGGTGTTCAGACATACCGCAGCACCTGGACCTAGTTATTGAAACTGCAATTGCGGTGCCAGAGCTTCAAGATATACTGTACATCTGCCCATTTTTTCTGAAATATACATGAACGTCAATTTCCTACAAATAAAAACTGCTTAAGAAAATGCTCATCACTCTTTGGGGCGTTTTTGAAGGTTTTGATTTTCCGAGGAAGTTGCTAGTTTGCTCCACCTGCAGCCTTTTGATTGGGCAATTCCTGGTTTGGAACAGATTCTATCAGGATCTGCTTCAAAGAAGTGAAATTTTGGTTTGGTTTTGTTTTCTTGGCCTTCTCCCTTGGCCGTAACCCCCCCCCCCCCCGTCCTTTTTTATCTCCCCAGGTCACCCTCCCATGGCCTTGCTCTTCCTGGGCCGCCCTCCCCTTGGCCTTGCTCTACCTCGGTAGCCCTCCCTTGGCCTTGCTCTACCTGGGCCGCCCTCCCTTGGCCTTGCTCTACCTGGGCCGCCCTCCCCTTGGCCTTGCTCTTCCTGGGCAGCCCTCCCCCCTTGGCCTTGCTTTTCCTGGGCAGCACTCCCCCCTTGGCCTTGCTCTTCCTGGGCAGCCCTCCCCCCTTGGCCTTGCTCTTCCTGGGCAGCCCTCCCCCCCCTTGGCCTTGCTCTTCCTGGGCAGCCCTCCCCCCCTTGGCCTTGCTCTTCCTGGGCAGCCCTCCCCCCCCTTGGCCTTGCTCTTCCTGGGCAGCCCTCCCCCCCCTTGGCCTTGCTCTTCCTGGGCAGCCCTCCCCCCCCCCCCCCTTGGCCTTGCTCTTCCTGGGCAGCCCTCCCCCCCCCTTGGCCTTGCTCTTCCTGGGCAGCCCTCCCCCCCCTTGGCCTTGCTCTTCCTGGGCAGCCCTCCCCCCCTTGGCCTTGCTCTTCCTGGGCAGCCCTCCCCCCCTTGGCCTTGCTCTTCCTGGGCAGCCCTCCCCCCCCCTTGGCCTTGCTCTTCCTGGGCAGCCCTCCCCCCCTTGGCCTTGCTCTTCCTGGGCAGCCCTCCCCCCCTTGGCCTTGCTCTTCCTGGGCAGCCCTCCCCCCTTGGCCTTGCTCTTCCTGGGCAGCCCTCCCCCCTTGGCCTTGCTCTTCCTGGGCAGCCCTCCCCCCTTGGCCTTGCTCTTCCTGGGCAGCCCTCCCCCCTTGGCCTTGCTCTTCCTGGGCAGCCCTCCCCCCTTGGCCTTGCTCTTCCTGGGCAGCCCTCCCCCCTTGGCCTTGCTCTTCCTGGGCAGCCCTCCCCCCTTGGCCTTGCTCTTCCTGGGAAGCCCTCCCCCCTTGGCCTTGCTCTTCCTGGGCAGCCCTCCCCCCTTGGCCTTGCTCTTCCTGGGCAGCCCTCCCCCCTTGGCCTTGCTCTCCCTCACCTGTAGTGGTATGGCTACTTTTGCTACCAATCAAAGAAAATGTACATTTTATTAAGCACTAATATTTTTACAAATTCTTATTGCTCACTATTTTTTATTTATCTTACAAAATTTTTCTAAATTTCCTTCACTTATGTAACATCTGCAAAACTGTAATAAAGTATGAATGAGGCCATTGACGTTGCTTTTTGTGTTTCTTCATTGTATCGCCCCCGATGCTGGCGGGATGATTGACGGGTCTTTCCGCCTCATGTCAGCCTTGAATTCCTATCAAAATGAATAATGATTTATTAATATGATAAATTTAAACTTCTAATGGGAGAAAATACCACCCCCTCCGGTAAAGACGTAAATTGAAGCTTGGGCTCTCAATGCAAAATCTTTCGGCGGCCTGCCCAAGCGTGAGACCTGTCGGCGGCCTGCCCAAGCGTGAGACCTGTCGGCGGCCTGCCCAAGCGTGAGACCTGTCGGCGGCCTCCCCAAGCGTGAGACCTGTCGGCGGCCTGCCCAAGCGTGAGACCTGTCGGCGGCCTCCCCAAGCGTGAGACCTGTCGGCGGCCTCCCCAAGCGTGAGACCTGTCGGCGGCCTCCCCAAGCGTGAGACCTGTCGGCGGCCTCCCCAAGCGTGAGACCTGTCGGCGGCCTCCCCAAGCGTGAGACCTGTCGGCGGCCTCCCAAATACCATGTGCCATCTATAATACTTATGTTGTGAAGGGGCCTCTCAGTTTCTGGGACAACTTAAATTTGCGCGT
The DNA here is from genome assembly GCF_048569485.1 of Anomaloglossus baeobatrachus. NCBI lineage: Eukaryota > Metazoa > Chordata > Amphibia > Anura > Aromobatidae > Anomaloglossus > Anomaloglossus baeobatrachus. The sequence continues at coordinate 32,333,260 of NC_134363.1, read as the reverse complement.
CCTATATAATTACACCCCTTCCCCCTCATTTATTGGTCGATTTGATATCGATACCACAGGTTTTAGGTCTCCTTTTTATACTTTCTTTATTCACTTTCCTCATTTTTCACCATATATGCCTTTTTTTTTTTTCTACCTCAGACTCCATTTTGTTTTCTCGCTAGCTCGCCATCCATCATCTCACCCCGCATCCCGCTCGGCCCTGCTCGCTCTGTATCTCTCTCCCGCTCCGTCTCTTTGGGACACGCTATCTATCACCGCTCAGGACACAAGTAAACAGCCTTTAGCCGGCTCGCCGCGGCTGTAAACTTTAGTTATTAATGATCACATCGAGTTCTGGAGAGAGAGGAAAAAAAAAAGATGAGGGAAGGCAAACCTGACCCTGCTATACTCCTATATATGCCAATAGGTCTGACAGCAACCTGCCATTTTGCCTGAAACCCGCCGCGCCGCAATGTAACGCAGAAAAATGGCGTGACCTCATATAAATAAGTGATGACGCCATTTTAACTCGTGATGTGTACGATAGTTAATAAAAAGGATTATGCGGCTGTTTCAGGCGCCATTTTGGAACAAAATACTTTCTACCTCATGTGACCTCCTTTCTGCTAACCAACCAATCACAGTTCAGCTTTCATTTTTCCTGAGTGGAATTTGAATTTAAAGCTATGCTGTGATTGGTTGCTATGGGCAGCACAACATGGCTGCCACCTAAACTGACTAGTTACCGGCCTAAATAAATATTGTTGGTGCTTTTTTAAATATATTTTTTTTTAACTTTAATGGAGAATATATCAAAGGATATAAAACAGATTATGGCAACAGACCTGGCTTTCCACCCCCCCCCCCCTTCTCCCTCGCTCATTACGTGAGCTCTCTGTATCTGCTAAGTCCGCCATTGCCATATGTATAAAAAAAACATAATAAAAAGATATAAATAAATATCTCATCGGTAACTGAAGTCACACATTTCTAATGATAGACATCTGTTCAGCCCAGATAATGAGAACGTAATAATGAAACTCTACCTCCCTGAAAAAAAACATTCTGACCTCTGCTGTATACTCCATTATCCTAAATGCTGATAATCAGTACGACACAAGAGCTAAATTTGCCCAATGTATCATGAGTTGTTATATATACCAAAGACTTGCCGTTTTGGGTATACAGCTCATGTGCATAGCTATGTATCTCTGTGGTTACAGGCTACAAACAATTCCTGTGATTCTGCAGTGAAGCATTTCGGCATTGTGTCGGAATAATCTGATCACTGTGTGCTCTTTCCCTCTCTTTCCCTCTCGCTTGTTCACACTTTTTCGCTTGCCCCCTTTCGCGTTCGCCCCCTTTCATGTTCGCCCCTTTCGCGTTCGCCCCCTTTCGCGTTCGCCCCCTTTCGCGTTCGCCCCCTTTCGCGTTCGCCCCCTTTCGCGTTCGCCCCCTTTCGCGTTCGGCCCTCTTTCTCGCTCGGCCCTCTTTCTCGCTCGGCCCTCTTTCTCGCTCGGCCCTCTTTCTCGCTCGGCCCTCTTTCTCGCTCGGCCCTCTTTCTCGCTCGGCCCTCTTTCTCGCTCGGCCCTCTTTTGCCCTCTTTCTCGCTCGGCCCTCTTTTGCCCTCTTTCTCGCTCGGCCCTCTTTTGCCCTCTTTCTCGCTCGGCCCTCTTTTGCCCTCTTTCTCGCTCGGCCCTCTTTTGCCCTCTTTCTCGCGGTGGAGGAGGAATCCCATTTGCAGACGTTTGCATGAAAATAATTTGTGCAAATATATTCTGGCGCCGTGCCACCATCTAAATCCCAGTTATATATTTATGTAAATTACGCAAATTTCTAAAAAAAAATTGTAAAAAAAAAAAAATTCCCCATTCCTCTGTTCCTCTGTGTCGGAATAATCTGATCACTGTGTGCTCTTTCCCTCTCTTTCCCTCTCGCTTGTTCACACTTTTTCGCTTGCCCCCTTTCGCGTTCGCCCCCTTTCGTGTTCGCCCCTTTCGCGTTCGCCCCCTTTCGCGTTCGCCCCCTTTCGCGTTCGCCCCCCTTTCGCGTTCGCCCCCTTTCGCGTTCGCCCCCTTTCGCGCTCGGCCCTCTTTCTCGCTCGGCCCTCTTTCTCGCTCGGCCCTCTTTCTCGCTCGGCCCTCTTTCTCGCTCGGCCCTCTTTTGCCCTCTTTCTCGCTCGGCCCTCTTTTGCCCTCTTTCTCGCTCGGCCCTCTTTTGCCCTCTTTCTCGCTCGGCCCTCTTTTTGCCCTCTTTTGCCCTCTTTCTCGCTCGGCCCTCTTTTTGCCCTTTTTTGCCCTCTTTCTCGCTCAGCCCTCTTTTTGCCCTCTTTTGCCCTCTTTCTCGCTCGGCCCTCTTTTTGCCCTCTTTTGCCCTCTTTCTCGCTCGGCCCTCTTTTTGCCCTCTTTTGCCCTCTTTCTCGCTCGGCCCTCTTTTTGCCCTCTTTTGCCCTCTTTCTCGCTCGGCCCTCTTTTTGCCCTCTTTCGCCCTCTTTCTCGCTCGGCCCTCTTTTTGCCCTCTTTCGCCCTCTTCTCTCGCTCGGCCCTCTTTTTGCCCTCTTTCGCCCTCTTTCTCGCTCGGCCCTCTTTTTGCCCTCTTTCGCCCTCTTTCTCGCCGGCCCTCTTTTGCCCTCTTTCTCGCTCGGCCCTCTTTTGCCCTCTTTCTCGCTCGGCCCTCTTTTTGCCCTCTTTCGCCCTCTTTCTCGCTCGGCCCTCTTTCTCGCTCGGCCCTCTTTTTTTGTCTCGCTCGGCCCTCTTTCTCGCTCGGCCCTCTTTTTCTTGCTCAGCCTTCTATCACCCTCTTTCTTGCTCGGCCCTTTCTCTCTCGCTCTCTCTCTCGCTCTCTTTTTCTCTCTCTCTCCTCCATTGTCTATGCCATGAAAGCAGCTGGGGGACACAGTGGACAATCTGGAGGAGCTGTACTAGGCTTCATCGTGAAAAGTTTTTTGTTTTTATTACTTTTTTTGTTTTTTATTTTCCCAATATCCAAAAACTCTAAAAGTAGAAAAACACTGCTGTTTAATTTAATTCACTTCATCTGTGGTTTTAATGTTATCCTTAATAGTTATCTCAATATTTTATATTCCACTTTGTTATTTTATGTGCTGTGTAAATTTAATTTACGTTTTTCCATTTGACATTTTTTGCTATGAATAATTTTAGATTTTATACCATTCCATTCTTCGCATTCCTATTTTTGCAATCTATATCTTCCCATAGATTCCCGCTGAACAATGCCGTCGCTCCCGTCGCCCTCCTCCTCCTTAGCGGTTTGCATGCCAGGGAGGTTATTCAGCAGTCAACATTAAGGCAATTATATGGGTTATGGAAAGGCTCTTCTGTCAATACATTTCTGCAAGCGATATATTTACTAGTGCAGTGGGATTCATTGCCAGATCTGGACTGATTGAATAACAGACCCTTTGTGAGCCGCCATTTTCGAAAAAGGGGTCTGATTTGATGTCATTTTATTCATTAGCGGAGGAGGAGGAATCCCATTTGCAGACGTTTGCATGAAAATAATTTGTGCAAATATATTCTGGCGCCGTGCCACCATCTAAATCCCAGTTATATATTTATGTAAATTACGCAAATTTCTAAAAAAAATTGTAAAAAAAAAATAATTCCCCATTCCTCTGTATTAGACTTCTGCAGTCCGGCTGTGCTTGCTAAGTATGATGTATCAGGATGCTTTCCACCTGTCGTGCCAGCTTGCGAGTAGGGAACGCCAGGCCGGTGTTTTGTATTTTAATGGGTCGTATCACATCCCGGTTTGCAGCCTCCAGTTACTTTGATGCTACTAAGCACCTGTCCATCATGCTCGAGAGATTACGTCCCCGTCACTTTAAGCAATTTCTGCATCTTGATTATCAAAGACCGCACGATCGGCGTATATTATTTGCCCACTTACGTATCCGGACCCTTGGGCAGAAAATGGATTAAACAATTAGGGTAGATTATTAGTAGTGTTGAGCGGACCCGGACTTGAAAAATCCGGATCCGCGCGGTTTCAGCAGTGGATCCGGATCCGACCCAGACGCGGGTGCACGATCCGGATTCGGGTGTGTGTTTTTGTTTTTTGTTTTTTTTTTTTCTCTCTTCTCTCTCTCCTCTCTCTCTCTCGCTCGCTCTCGCTCTCGCTCTCTTCTCTCGCTCTTCTCTCTCTCTCTCTCTCTCTCTCTCTCTCTCTCTCTCTCTCTCTCTCGCGCTCTCTCGCGCTCGCTCTCTCTCTCGCGCTCGCTCTCTCGCTCTCATCGCTCGCTCTCTCTCTCTCTCTCTCTCTCTCGCGCTCTCTCTCGCTCTCTCTCGCTCTCTCTCTCTCGCTCTCTCTCGCTCTCTCTCTCTCGCTCTCTCGCTCTCGCTCTCTCTCGCTCTCTCTCTCGCTCTCCTCTCGCTCTCTCTCTCTCTCTCGCGCTCTCTCTCGCGCTCTCTCTCGCGCTCTCTCGCGCTCTCTCTCGCGCTCTCTCTCGCGCTCTCTCTCGCGCTCTCTCTCGCGCTCTCTCTCGCGCTCTCTCTCGCGCTCTCTCGCGCTCTCTCTCGCGCTCTCTCTCGCGCTCTCTCTCGCTCTCTCTCTCGCTCTCTCTCGCTCTCTCTCTCTCGCTCTCTCTCGCTCTCTCTCGCTCTCTCTCGCTCTCTCTCGCTCTCTCTCTCTCTCGTCCCGGATTCCGCTCCTCATTGACATATATTGGGCCAGATTCCGGATCGGATCCGGACTTCATTGTCAACCCGCCACTGATCCGCCGGACCCGGATTATTAGCGATCCGATCAACTCTAATTATTAGTTGTGTGGGGTTTTTTTTTTTTTTTTAATACTCCGTAGTCGTCATTTCGTGTTCTCGTCTTATTCCATTTTTTCCGATCCTCTAGGATGCCGGAGTGCCTGTGCCTACTGCAATTATCCCAATAGTCCTAGGGCGCCAACCTCCTCCATGTGCCAACCCCCCTCCTGTTCCAAGGGGCGATGAGCCATTGAATTTCTGCAGAATAGGGCTGAAATCAGGGTACAATTGTGGCTGATTGCAGCTGTTTATTGCAGCGTGGACACTGTAATTCCTGGCAGGTGCTCAGGCTTAGAAATGATGAATGGGATTATGGGAATTTTTTTTTTTTTTTTTTTCGGAGAGTGAGGTCATTGCATTTAAAGATAAATGGAATCGCATTCGTAAACCTTTCAGCTGGGATATGATTACTTTTTATGCTCCCGCTCTTGAGATATTAGCACCTTGCGGTGATTTCCTCTTCAACGTTGGGTGATATAATAATAATACCGCCTCAATGCTGCAAACCACCTGTTACATGAGTGTTGGCATATTTTGTGGTCCAGATGGTCACATTGTACTGACCGTTATTTATGGACAGACACTTTGGTATTTGGCGCTTGCACCTGTGGGAAAGAAACAAATGAATACAGCAGCACTCTGTGCAAAAGAATACAGCAGCACTCTGTGCAAAAGAATACAGCGGCACTCTGTGCAAAATAATACAGCGGCACTCTGTGCAAAAGAATGCAGCGGCACTCTGTCCAAAAGAATGCAGCGGCCCTCTGTGCAAAAGAATGCAGCGGCACTCTGTGCAAAAGAATGCAGCGGCACTCTGTGCAAAAGAATGCAGCGGCACTCTGTGCAAAAGAATGCAGCGGCCCTCTGTGCAAAAGAATGCAGCGGCCCTCTGTGCAAAAGGATGCAGCGGCCCTCTGTGCAAAAGGATACAGCGGCCCTCTGTGCAAAAGGATACAGCGGCCCTCTGTAGAAAAGGATACAGCGGCCCTCTGTAGAAAAGGATACAGCGGCCCTCTGTAGAAAAGGATACAGCGGCCCTCTGTAGAAAAGGATACAGCGGCCCTCTGTAGAAAAGGATACAGCGGCCCTCTGTAGAAAGGATACAGCGGCCCTCTGTAGAAAAGGATACAGCGGCCCTCTGTAGAAAAGGATACAGCGGCCCTCTGTAGAAAAGGATACAGCGGCCCTCTGTAGAAAAGGATACAGCGGCCCTCTGTAGAAAAGGATACAGCGGCCCTCTGTAGAAAAGGATACAGCGGCCCTCTGTAGAAAAGGATACAGCGGGCCCTCTGTAGAAAAGGATACAGCGGCCCTCTGTAGAAAAGGATACAGCGGCCCTCTGTAGAAAAGGATACAGCGGCCCTCTGTAGAAAAGGATACAGCGGCCCTCTGTAGAAAAGGATACAGCGGCCCTCTGTAGAAAAGGGTACAGCGCCCTCTGTAGAAAAGGGTACAGCGGCCCTCTGTAGAAAAGGGTACAGCGGCACTCTTAACGGAATGACATTTAAGCATTACTACTATATGGAATATACTTAAAAAAATGAAGGTACTTTGGTTCACAAATTCAAAAATTCATGTGAGCCCATCAACCGTGGCAAAGTGACTGGCTGCTATAACTACTTGAAATGCAAACAAAAGAATGCAACAGCATTCTGTAAGCACTAATGTATATGCAAACATAGAATATATGAAATTTAAGCTGCATTGATACTATATGGAATATACTTAAAAAATTAAGGTGCTTGGTGCACAAATTGGAAAATTCATGCGAGCCCATCATCCGCGGCAAGGTGACCTTCCTTTTATGGGACCCTATACTAGTTTCACAACCCTCAGGGACTAAGTATTTATAAATATATGGGCCTTGCACTAATTAAAACCACCCTGTGGCTGATGGGTGGAGAGCACAGTTAGAATAACTAAAAACTGCATCTCCAAATATAGCAAGTGTAAACAGGTGCAAGCTGCTATAACTACACAAAACAATACAGCAGCACTCTGTAAGCGCTAAGATACATGCAAACATAGACGATATGAAATTTTAAGCTGCATTAATACTACATTGAATAAAAGTAGAAAAATGAAGGCAATTAGAGCACATATTTGCCACTTCATGTGAACTCCTCCACCGCAGCAAGGAGACCTTCTTTTTTTTTTTTTTTTTTTTTTTATGGGACCCGATCCTAATTTCATGCCTCTCCGGGACTGAGTGTTTACAAATATATGGGCCTGGCACTAATTAAAACCACCCTTTGACTGATGGGTTGAGTGCACAGTTAGAATAACTAAAAACTGAATCTTCAAATATGGCAAGTGTGAACAGGTGCCATCTGCTATAATTACATGAAACACAAAAGAATACAGCAGCACTCTATAAGCACTAATGTATATGCAAACCTAGAATGATATTTAAGCTGCATTAATGCTATGTGGAATATATTTTAAAAAAATGAAGGTAGTTGGTGCACAGATTAGAAAAAATGTGAGCCCATCAGCTGCGGCAAGGTGACCGTTTTTTGATGGGACCATATACAAGTTTCACGCCTCTCTCGGACTGTGTCTACAAATATATGGGCCTGGCACTAATTAAAACCACCCTGTGGCTGATGGGCGGAGAGTAAAGTTAGAATAAGAGGCTGTCTATACCTCAAACATATCCTGCAAAAAGATGTATCTCCAAATGTAGCAAGTGTGAACAGGTGCCAGCTGGTATAACTACATGAAACACAATAGAAAACAGCAACACTCTGTAAGAGCTAATGTATATGCAAACCTAAAATGACATTTTAAACTGCAGTAATACTATATGGAATATACTTGATAAAATAAAGGTACTTAGTGTAAAAATTGGCCAATTCATGTGAGCTCATCAACCGCGGCAAGGTGACTTTTTTGCTTAAGTATATTACATATAGCATTAATGCAGTTTAAAATGTCATATTCTATGTTTCCATATGTCTTAGCACTTCTATCTGTAATATCAACTCTGAGGTATCTTGGTCCTAAATTCCTGAACAACCCCCTAACAGTTTAGCTGGAAAAATGTTGTGCAGGGAATACTGGCTGAGTTCAGCTCTGAAGCTTGCAGAATGGTGAATGCAGAGTATGACACTGGCAGAAACCAAGCAAAAAAGTTCCATGCACACAGTCGTATAATCACATTTTTTGGAAAGAATAATTGAAGCTGACTATTTTTGAATTCCAAAAGATTCACCCAGCTCTGGAGATCCTACAGATAAGCCAATAACTTTTGTACCCTCTGAAATCTTTAAGAAACTCTCACCCTGTGCTCTAATTATACCGTCCTATAATGACCAAATAAAGGTGGCCTGACTTCTTAGATAACATCCACCCCCATACACGCTGGACTTGGCATTGTATTTTTAAGTTCACAACCGTAATATGAGACAAAGAACTGGACATGTTGAAATCCAACATGCCCGATCCTTCTTTCCCCTGACATCAGTCATCAGAGAGGAAATGTTGGGCCACTACCAAGCACTTTGGATAGTCTTTCCAGAATTGGTAGATTTGGCTGATGTGGACAGTTTAGCGATATTTTAGCTCATAAATTGTAGACTGTAAGCCCTCGTGGGCAGGGTCTTCTGTCCGCCTGTGCCAGTCGGTGTCATGTATTGGTCATGGTTATTGTACTTGTTTTTTATTATAGGAAAAAGTATATTCAGCTCACCGATATGTTGGAGTCCCAATTCAATCCTGTTAGGAGGTGCATGGATGGCAGAGGTAACCAGGATGATGAAAAAATGAGTTTGAAAATCCAGCGCAGTCCTGGAATATCTTTTAAAAATTCATCTTTATTACAAATAGATCCATAAAAAGTATAAACGGTACATCCAAAATAATTATTGTGCCAGGGTTCAGAGCGACACATTTCGACAGTGTGTCTTAGTCATGGTCTGAATCTTGTACTTGTTTTATATTTTGTAGTGGCAAAGTCTTCTCTGCTCCTGAACCAGCCGTGTCATGTACTGGCCATGGTTATTGTACTTGTTTTTTTATTATGTATGGGCAGGGTCTTCTCTGCTCCTGAACCTGCCGGTATCTTGTATTGGTCATGGTTATTGTTCTTGGTATTTCATTATGTATAGGCAGAGTCTTCTCTGCGCCTGTGCCAGCCGGTGTCATGTACTGGTCATGGTTATTGTCCTTTATTTTTTATTATGTAAGGGCAGGGTCTTCTCTGCTCCTGAACCAGTCGGTGTCATGTACTGGTCATGGTTATTGTACTTGTTTTTTATTATGTATGGGCATATTCTTCTCTCCTCCTTAACCAGCAGTAGTAATGTAATGGTTATTGTACGTTTTTTTTTATTATGTATGGGCAGAGTTTTCTCTGCTCCTGAACCAGTCGGTGTCATGTACTGGTCATGGTTATTGTCCTTCTTTTTTATTATGTATGGGCAGGGTCTTCTCTGCTCCTGAACCAGCCAGTGTCATGTACTGGTAATGCTTATTGTCCTTGTTTGTTTTTTATTATGCATGGGCAGGGTCTTCTCTCCTCCTGAAACAGCCGGTGTCATGTACTGGTAATGGTTATTGTACTTGTTTGTATGGGCAGTCTTCTCTGCTCCTCAAACAGCTGGTGTCATGTATTGGTCATGATTATTGTACTTTGGTTTTTCATTATGTATGTTCAGGGGCTTCTCTCCTCCTGAACCAGCTGGTGTCATGTACTGGTCATGGTTATTGTACTTGTTTTGTTTATTATTTATACCCCTTTTTATATGTAAAGCACCATGGAATAAATGGCGCTATGTTAAGATTTCTTGTTGATCCCATCCCCCCCCAAATTTGGGAACCTTAGGAGAACTGCGCCGAGAAAGTTTTTACCGGTTGAGTGATGAGGAGCAGTCGTGTGTGGATATCTGTTAGTCACCAGTTTCTGAGGATAACGTCGTCTGCTCGATGCCCTATACTTTCCCGTCACGTACCATCTGAACAGTTCTTTGTGTTAGAATTCTTCTCCATCTCCAGCATCCAAGTTGCTCTTTTTCCTCCCAGTGTCCCCTGGGGCCTCTTCATTCTTCATGGATTTTATTGCTGTTGCTTCTGGAAGGATACGTTGCACATCTCTGAAAGCTTCTTCTTCCTGCTCCTCTTAATTCCGTCTCCCGTTATCTTTTGTTTTTTAGATTTTATTTCTCTGCACAGCGCTCTTCACGGCAAATTACTAACCATGTCATACAGCTATGTCCACCACTCGTGAACGCCTCGGTTGCACTTCATGGACGTATGTCCATTTATTTTGGCCGATCTATGTAAATTGAAGCTCTAAGAACTAAAAGTTCCAGCAGGATAATTCGCATTCTGGCCAATGTTCGGTCCTTTGTGGCTCCATGCTGACCACACACAGTGAGGAAATTACATTCAGATCAGTCAATTGGCCCCATATGGCAATGTGTATGGTCGTGAGCTGACCTCACGCTGCTATTAATCAAGCGACAGTCAATCTGATAATTGGAGTTAGTTCACTGGATTTCCAAGAAGTCCTCCGGAGGACCCTCACACCCCACTCATGAGGCTGTATGCTTAGTCTCAGCTGTGCCCGTACGTTGCTTGCCAAAAAGAAGAGATCTATCCCCTAAATCTGTCCCCTAGAGCCAAAGAGAGGCTCAAAATGTGGAAGAGTGAGCCCTAAATGCCCCATGGCAATACTGTTCTTAAAGGGCATGTCCATGTTTGAGAACCAGCAGTTTATATATGGACAATTGAGAATCTATTACTTGGCACCTGAATTTCCCATTGCAGAGATTCCGACATTCACTTGTACTTCCAACAATGCCCTATGGTAACTCCGTAAAGTTGATCAACAGCCCTAGGGTATATTCGATAAAAACAGCTGAGTCACTATAAATAAAATATATCTAGTATTCTACTCCAGAGCTGCACTCACTATTCTGCTGGTGCAGTCACTGTGTACATACATTACATTACTGATCCTGAGTTACATCCTGAATTATACTCCAGAGCTGCACTCACTATTCTGCTGGTGCAGTCACTGTGTACATACATTACATTACTGATCCTGAGTTACCTCCTGTATTATACTCCAGAGCTGCACTCACTATTCTGCTGGTGCAGTCACTGTGTACATACATTACATTACTGATCCTGAGTTACCTCCTGTATTATACTCCAGAGCTGCACTCACTATTCTCCTGGTGCAGTCACTGTGTACATACATTATATTACTGATCCTGAGTTACCTTCTGTATTATACTCCAGAGCTGCACTCACTATTCTCCTGGTGCAGTCACTGTGTACATACATTATATTACTGATCCTGAGTTACCTTCTGTATTATACTCCAGAGCTGCACTCACTATTCTCCTGGTGCAGTCACTGTGTACATACATTATATTACTGATCCTGAGTTACCTCCTGTATTATACTCCAGAGCTGCACTCACTATTCTGCTGGTGCAGTCACTGTGTACATACATTATATTACTGATCCTGAGTTACCTTCTGTATTATACTCCAGAGCTGCACTCACTATTCTCCTGGTGCAGTCACTGTGTACATACATTATATTACTGATCCTGAGTTACCTCCTGTATTATACTCCAGAGCTGCACTCACTATTCTGCTGGTGCTGTCACTGTGTACATACATTACATTACTGATCCTGAGTTACCTCCTGTATTATACTCCAGAGCTGCACTCACTATTCTGCTGGTGCAGTCACTGTGTACATACATTACATTACTGATCCTGAGTTACATCCTGAATTATACTCCAGAGCTGCACTCACTATTCTCCTGGTGCAGTCACTGTGTACATACATTATATTACTGATCCTGAGTTACCTCCTGTATTATACTCCAGAGCTGCACTCACTATTCTGCTGGTGCTGTCACTGTGTACATACATTACATTACTGATCCTGAGTTACATCCTGAATTATACTCCAGAGCTGCACTCACTATTCTGCTGGTGCAGTCACTGTGTACATACATTACTGATCCTGAGTTACCTCCTGTATTATACTCCAGAGCTGCACTCACTATTCTGCTGGTGCTGTCACTGTGTACATACATTACATTACTGATCCTGAGTTACCTCCTGTATTATACTCCAGAGCTGCACTCACTATTCTGCTGGTGCTGTCACTGTGTACATACATTACATTACAGATCCTGAGTTACCTCCTGTATTCTACTCCAGAGCTGCACTCACTATTCTGCTGGTGCAGTCACTGTGTACATACATTACTGATCCTGAGTTACCTCCTGTATTCTACTCCAGAGCGGCACTCACTATTCTGCTGGTGCTGTCACTGTGTACATACATTACTGATCCTGAGTTACCTCCTGTATTATATTCCAGAGCTGCACTCACTATTCTGCTGGTGCAGTTAATGTGTACATACATTACATTACTGATCCTGAGTTACATCCTGTATTATACTCCAGAGCTGCACCCACTATTCTGCTGGTGTAGTCAGTGTGTGTGTGTGTGTGTGTGTGTGTGTATGTATATGTGTGTGTGTATATGTATGTATGTATATGTATGTATGTGTATATATAGAGATAGATATAGATAGATTATAATATTTTTTTTTCAGGAATTAAGATATATTACAAAGCTTTTTATTTTTATGTGTACTATTATTATAGAGAAATCTTCTTTTCTCCTCCTGCACTGATCTTTGATTTTCACAATTCCCAATTATTCAGTGAATACAGGTTTTCCCATTATATTGTGATAGGAGATGACACTTGGTGTTGATAAAGTTTGAATTTTCAAATTTTCAGCAGAATATCTGTCTGTATCCTCCTTTTAGCTCCTCCCCCTCCAGGGACGTTTAAAAACCTCAACTGCCATTTCCTAGTTCAGCATTAGGAAAATCTGTCTTCACTGAATACAGAGTTTTACTCCCGGATTGAAAGTGAAAGTTAAATCCAGAAGGAGAAATAAGCGGATTTCTCTGATATGATATATTACAAAGTTGCCTATTTTCATGTGTACTATTGATTTATGAAATAAAAAATTAACACAACAATGACACTTTAAGTATTAGTCTTCACTCAGTGCAGCTTTGAGCCTCCATTTCTGTTACATCAGATTTCTGGTTTCCTCAGCAACTGCTTCCTTCTACCTAGTACTTACTTCTGCTTGTTGTTCTTCACGTTCTCCAACCTCACATTGTTATAAGCTATAATTTCTAAGCGTTTATAATAACAATTGGAAGTGTAATCGGTGAGCAGGTAAAGTGCTAAAATTTATGTAATTCTCCTCCTAATTATGCTATAGAATCTGCGATCTATTGGATGGTGTATACACAAACAAGAGCCTCCTTACCAACTATCCCTAATACGCCAAGAGAAGACGCCTGTGGGAGCAAACGCTGTTTTATCGGCTCCAAATATTCCAGAACCTACAGGAGATCAAAACAAGGCTAGAATTTGGGCAAAATTGGTCCGGAGTGTCCTAAATTCTTTCCTCCAAGACTTGAGAACTTGGCCATTATTCTCCACTCCTGGAATAATAGCCAAATGCCAAGGTGCTTTGACCACTTTTTGGATAATTTTAGTACCCCAGTTTTTCTATATGGTACCACATGTATATTGATGGTGCTAGAGCAACCCCAACTGCAACTTAAAAGTTGACAGTTGGTGAGAACACAATAAATACAGAGCCTTGTAATTTTCTGGAGTTCTGGAGTGTTCGTTATTTTCTACCTTTCATGAATATACCAAATTTTTCATTTTATAAGACTCACTGGATTATAAGACGCACCCCAAATTTAGAGGAGGAAAATAGGACAAAATAATTTTTAATGTTTAAATGAGGGTCCGTCTTATAATTCTAGTACGTCTTAATGGTGATGCTCACCACTGGGGAGCGGCGGTGGTGGAGCGGCTCAGGAAGGTTACAGGAGGTAGAGCGATGGTGCGGGCTCAGAGGAGGGGGTGTTGCGGCTCAGGAGAGTCTGTGATACTGCGGGCTCAGTGGTGTCACGATGGCGGGCCAAATTTATATGCCGGTGGGTTGCAGGGGTGTTGCGGTGGGCGCCATAGATCTGCCGGCGGTGTCACTTCAGTGGAGAGTCTCAGAAGAGCAGTGGAGCGGCTCAAGAGGGGCACAGGACTGGTTCGATGGTGTCGCAGCGGCAGGCGCCATTGATCTGCCAGCGGGCTACGGGGGGTGTCCCTGCAGTGGAGCGACTCATGAGGGTCACAGGACAGGGTGTCACGGCCATTGATCTGACTGTGGGCTCCATAAAATCATCCACGGTTGACGAGATGGACTTCAAGAAAATGGCCATGTAGGCGATGCTTGTGCAGATGGTACTTCGCGGCCATTTTCTTGAAGTTAATCACGGGCGATTCAATGGAGCCCGCAGTCAGCTCAATGCACCCGCCGCCGAGACACCCCATCCTGGGAGTCTCCTGAGTCGCTCCACTGCTGGGACACTCTCGCAGCCTGCTGGCAGATCAATATGCAAAACAGGACTGCCGCGGAAACACCATCACGTGTCTCAACGCTGGCAGGAAACTAGCCAGGTCTTTCACCGGGAAGGAACAACCACGGGAAGGGCAGTCTCCAGTCAAGGAAACCGCCTATGCCAAAACATGGCAAAATGTTTCAGGTCAAGCCTTGCAGATTAGAGAAATGTCTAGGGTCAAATTGTTTGTAAGGAGCCGATTAGGGAACTTTAGATACCCCAAGATGAGTAACAAGAGGAGACTCTTTTAAGAAAAAAAATTGTAATCATGTCTGGGCAAGAACATTTTTAAAATTGTTATGAGAAATTGAAGGTCTTCATGAAATTTGTGGGAAAAAATAGATGACCCATTTGTACTTGTTCCTCTACCGGTCTCCTACGAGGCATCTTCTATGGCTCCAGAGTTATTTGAAAACCATTTTCAACATTATGGAACCGGCAGGATTGGAGATACAGTCCAAATTTTGGAACCTTTATCCATTTGTGTTGAGAACAATATTACGCTAAACTAATGTTTGCTGAATCTGGTGGTATCGATGGGATTGGCAAACAATCTAATTTGTTTGGCAGCCTCCCGAATGTCCCCTGACAAATAATGTTGAAGGAGTGAAGGATTCATTATTTCCAATTTTGGACGGTCGTTCCTTTAGTTTTCCACGAGATAAGTTGCCACCAGCAAGGTCTGGCTGCGGCCCTCTCAATAAAAAGGCAGGAGCCAAATGCTCCCATAGGTTGGAAAGTCGGGAAAGATCACTGTTGGCCAAATGATCATCTAAGAGCTGCTATTTTGTATGGTGGGCTTTAGTTCTCACAATTGTGATGCTGTTACTTAAAGGGCTACAGTGAGCTGACCGTATGCATTTTGATAGTGTTGGGATTGATAAAACCTTGAGTAGACTCGAGACATCAACCTTCTTGGTCATTGATCACTGTTGGCCAAATGATCGTCGAAGAGTTGATATTTTGTATGGGGGGCTTTAGTTCTCACAATTGCTTAAAGGAGTTGTGCTGTTGCTTAAAGGGCCACAATGAGCTGAAGTTATGCTTTTTGTAAGTGTTGTGATTGATACAACCTTGAGTAGACTCGAGACATCAACTTTTTTGGTCGTTGATCACTGTTAGCCAAATGATCACCGTTGACCAAATGATTGTCCAAGAGCTGCTATTTTGTATGGGGGGGCTTTAGTTCTCACAATTGCTTAAAGGTGAGGAGCTGTTGCTTAAAGGTTTACAATGAGGTGACCGTATGCATTTTGTTTGTGTTGGGATCGTTAAAACCTTGATTAGATTCGAGACATCAACCTTCTTGGCCATTGAGATGCCAATGTTTTGCAAATGGAGACTGGTCAATGTTCTAAAGGTTATTCTTTGGTGACATCATGATTGGATACATTTTGGAGATGGGAGTGTAATTGGCCAGGAATATTCTGACCCATAGTGCATCTCAGCGGTCCCTCCAAAGTGGAGTGAATGCATCCTACCTTCTCATAACCCTCGAATACCGACTTACCAAGGTCTGTAAAAGGTTAAATAAGTTGTGGATGCGCAATATATTCCTCCAATATCTCAAGTACATGTGTTCACGTCAAGGCTCATCTATTATTCTCGTTCATTATCCCTGGTGGGTTATAATGTACTGTGTGTTTAAGGGCCGATCAATGGAAGTGTGTTAATGCAGACCATAGGTTAAATATCTCGAGAGCTTGTTGCACCTTTCGGCAAGCTTTTTAGGCTTCATGTATTTAGGTTAGGTTGATAATAGAAGTCTCTCCACCTATAGGCTGCTTTACACACAGCGACATCGCTAGCGATATCGCTCGTGAAAGCACCAGCCCCCATCGTTTGTGCGTTATGGGCAAATCGCTGTCCATGGCGCACGTACCCGTCACACGGACTTACCTTTCTAGCGATGTTGCTGTCGCCGGCGAACAGCCTCTTTTCTAATGGGGCGGTTTGTGCGGCGTCACAGCGACGTCACACAGCAGGTGTCCAATAGAAGCGGAGGGGCGGAGAGCAGCCGCATGAAAGATGCGCCTACCTCATTGCCGGAAGACGCAGGTACGGTGTTGTTCGTCTTTTCCGGGGTGTCACACGTAGCGATGTGTGCTGCCTCAGGAACGACCAACAACCTGCGTCCAAAAGCAGCAACGACATTTGGGAAATAAACGACATGTCAACAATCAACGATTTGGTAAGTATTTTGCATCGTTAGCGGTCGCTGGTACGTGTCACACGCAACGACGTTGCTAACGAGGCCAGATGTGCGTCATGAATTCCGTGACCCCCAACGACATCGCTAACGTGTAACGGGGCCTTAACATTGGTTCGTGTAGGGTTAGACAAGGGGTGGAGGAAATATGGTAGATTTTAGTGACCAGTTGTCAACCCTTTGTAGAACATGGGTCAAAAAGATCTACAGTCTAGTGGATCGCCTTTCCCCATTTATGGTGGATCCAGTTGGAGCAACCCTTAAGTTCTTTAGGCTGTGAACAATATTGATTCCCTCTGCGTACATTTTGGTGATTGGCAGATGGGCACCACTCATGGTCCAACGGGGTATCTAAAGACGGGTTCTTGGAGGTAGCAACTTTGGGATGCCTACGCGTACTGTGTCCACTGTTTCGATGGAAAGGCCTCTCCCAATATGTGTGAAGTATCATACCATAATTTTTCAATAGTATAAAAATATAGGGGAACCATGAGACAAATTGGGGTCTATTAAACACCCATTTGGGTATATCCCAAAAAACCCGATAAATACCCTTCCTACATACCCTGACGTGTGCAGCATAGCAGTGCAGCTTTGCTGTTATGTACTTTTACTGTAATTACCCACCCAATTGCTGATTTTCTTCACGGAGGGTGAGCTAATAGTTTTAGTTAGGCCTAAATAAATGTAATTTATTAAAGTGTAATTAATTATTTAATGCAATTTATTTTAAACAAGGATTGGAGACTAAACTGTGTTAACACTGCAGGTGCTCCGCCGCGCACATCCCGGCCCGCGGAAACTTCCACCATAAACGTCACCGGCAGGATTGATATCCGAGACTAACGAAAAACAATAATGAATTTCTTATAATAATTTTTACGTCTTGTTTTTCGTTAAACTGTCATCTAAGAACCAGAATGGTAACAGGAGGAGACATCTTCTTATTTTGAGTGTTTTTAGGTTTCTTTTAGGAGCAGACTCCACTGCAGGTATCTCCACGCTCCTGGGTATGTAGCACTTGGCTTTCTCCACCGTTCTCGTAGACCGTGATTGGAACGGTTCAACGCAACTGTGCCGCCCCCACGCCAGCAGTCGGGCTGCTCGGATCCGGATCAGCAGTGTGGCTTGAGGGATTCTCCGGACCCGGGGGTCGCGCGGACACTTCAAATGAAAGGGGAACGTATATGTACAGGGATTGCTGTAAGCTCTTCATGACGCCACCCACGGTGTGTGGTGAGATGTAACACCACCGCTGCTGTTGGAGAGCACCTGGGACCGATGGGATAGCAGCTGGATATTAACCCCTCCGTGGGTAGGGATGGATGCCCAGGGCCCAGTGTCTCTGTGCGGAGGATGGTGGCTGCAGGGGCTGGCACGCCCGGTCGGACTGGGGGATGTTAGTGTACGTACAGTCAAAGAAATCACACAAGTCCTGTGGTAAACCAAGGTGCCAGTGGCCGGCCGCCGCGGCTGAGTGTATTCTGGCCCCTCACCCGGGGTGATGGTCTGTGTCACTTTCCTCTGTACGGTCTTTAGTTCTCTTTGGACTCCTTCGTATAGAACATGGGAGTCCGCTCCCAGAACTATGGGTGGGAGCCTTGCCCGCAGACGCTGACCCATGGGATCTAAAGGGGCCCTGTTGGATGCCCTATCCCCCGCGGTGGGCTGCTGGTCTGCTCTTTTGGGACTTTGGGTGGGACAGGACCTATAATACTGTCCTCAACTGGTAAATTAACAAAGCCGGTGGTTCCGGTCTCTGTTTCAGGGTCCTGGTACCCCCTCTGTGCATGGTTTCTGGGTCGGTTCTCCGGTGTCGGTACCGGCGGGCTCCTACCCTGTCCCGGTCCACCTCGGATCTCCGGCAACCGTCTTCCCATCTCCTGACAGACACGGACCACCGCCTGCCACCTAGCCAGCACGCCGGGGCTCCAACCCCGACGCCTTTCCTCTCTGGCTTCCACTTGCGCTTCACTTTCTCCTCTCCTCTCTCACTCCTGTTCAACTCCAAAGACTCCATTGAATTGCACTGAACTCCAACTTCAACCACTCTTTTTCCCGCCCCGGGTTCTCTAGACCCCTAGGTGGGCGTTTTCCTTCCTCCTGGTCCCGCCCACTGGTGTGTCTTTCCTACCCTGGGGGGGGTGACTAGGGTTTTGTCGTCTTGGTGTAACCCTGTGAGGGAAGGTGTTATGTGGGGGCTACTTGGTGTGTGACACCTGGCAGCGCCAAGGTGTCACACATGCTTGGCCACCGATACGTTCACACATGGGATTCAAGACTCTCCGTTCTGACAATCGGTGGTTAATCGACTGCAATCCCCTCATTATCACATATTATGTAGATAGTGTAAAATTGGTGGGAACTTCTTAGTTAATGATGTATGCACAATTAGGGCCCCCGTGCATATTAGGGTAACGCCATCACACCCACTAATAGTGAGCTCGGCCAACAGTGTACTCTGTATGGTGACCACCAATCTCTTCCCCTAACAGATAATGATGTTGAGGGAAGTAAAGACCTGGCATGGCTGATTTTGGGCTGTCAACCATTTGTTTTTTGATAGACTCCTCTGGCAGCAGCTTTTCTTCATCTCTATTATAAAGAACACAGAAGCACAAGAAAGGCCGGAATCACCGGTGTACAGGAGAGTTGGAAGAGATGGCGCTCAGGCACATTGATCGGCCAAACCATCACTGCTAGGCCAATAGCTACCTATTGTGTATTATACTCCAGAGCTGCACTCTCTATTCTGCTGCTGCAGTCACTGTGCACATATATTACATTACTGATCCTGAGTTACCTCCTGTATATCTCCCCAGCACCCAAAGTTCGGTGCCTCGGAGTGACCTTTGACTCTGCCCTGTCCTTCATACCGCACATCCAATCCCTCACCACCTCCTGCCGTTTTCAACTCAAAAATATCTCCAGAATCCGCCCTTTTCTCAATCCCCAATCTGCAAAAATTCTAGTTCACGCCCTCATAATCTCCCGCATCGACTACTGCAACATCCTCCTCTGTGGTCTCCCTGCTAACACACTCGCCCCTCTCCAGTCCATCCTTAACTCTGCTGCCCGACTGATCCACCTCTCTCCTCAATACCACCCCGCTTCTCCTCTCTGCAAGTCCCTCCACTGGCTCCCAATCTTCCACCGTATCCAATTCAAATTACTAACACTGACCTACAAAGCTATCCATAATCTGTCTCCTCCATATATCTCTGAACTAATCTCTCGCTACACTCCAAAACGTAACCTCCGGTCCTCCCAAGATCTCCTTCTATCCTCCTCTCTCATTCGCTCCTCATGCAACCGACTCCAAGACTTCTCCCGAGCATCCCCAGTCTCCTGGAACTCACTGCCTCAACACGTCAGACTATCTACTACACTCGCAAGCTTCAAACGGAACCTAAAGACTCATCTGTTCAGAAATGCCTATAACCTTCAATGACCTCACTGCTTCACCCCCGTGCGGAGCTGCCGCCCCACCACCGTGCGGAGCTGCCGCCCCACCCCCGTGCGGAGCTGCCGCCCCACCACCGTGCGGAGCTGCCGCCCCACCACCGTGCGGAGCTGCCGCCCCACCACCGTGCGGAGCTGCCGCCCCACCACCGTGCGGAGCTGCCGCCCCACCACCGTGCGGAGCTGCCGCCCCACCTACACCCCACCTACTGTCTCCTCCCCAAAATCCTTTAGGATGTAAGCCCGCAAGGGCAGGGCCCTCTTCCCCCTGTGCTAGTCTGTCTATTGTAACGTGTACATGTATTCTGTATGTAACCCCCTCATGTACAGCACCATGGAATCAATGGTGCTCTATAAATAAACAATAATAATAAATAATAATAATATTATACTCCAGAGCTGCACTCACTATTCTACTGGTGGAGTCACTATGTACATACATTATATTACTGATCCTGAGTTACCTCCTGTATTTTACCCCAGAGCTGCACTCACTATTCTGCTGTTGCAGTATACATATATTACATTACTGATCCTGAGTTACATCCTGTATTATACTCCAGAGCTGCACTCACTATTCTACTGGTGGAGTCACTATGTACATACATTATATTACTGATCCTGAGTTACCTCCTGTATTTTACCCCAGAGCTGCACTCACTATTCTGCTGTTGCAGTATACATATATTACATTACTGATCCTGAGTTACCTCCTGTATTATACTCCAGAGCTGCACTCACTATTCTGATGGTGCAATCACTATGTACATACATTACATTACTGATCTACAGTTATATTTTTAGGAAGGGTCATAGGGCCCTTTTTTAAGTTGCCTAAAACCAGAGCCTGGAGAATCAGAGGAAGATTTGGGCCTGGATGATCCGATACGTAGATGACGTCTGGTGCGTTTCACAGGTACAGATTCCCTGTTGCCCGCAGGCAGCTGGAGGCTGATGTTATGCCAGGGAAAAAAATCCTTCATGTGTCTCATCCTCGCGTCCCTATCTGTGCCCCCGCTGTGTGAAGTGAATGGAGACCTGGAGGCTCCATGTTATTATATATTGTGTGCTGGGGAATGGGGTGTTAGTGTAATCACGTTAGGCTGGTGCAAGGGACGCGTTGCATAGTAATCAGGCAGCCATAATAGATTATCACTCCCAATTTCCAGCTTTGTGCTGACTGGTGGCACTGGAACATGTCCCTTTTTTTTTCTCCACTGCACCCTAAGGCACGTTGTATAGGAAAATGTACAGATGTAGCAGAGCTGTGCACGTCGTTGTGCTCTAAACCCATATAGATACCTATATACGTACATTTATTGGCTATATGTTGATGCTCCTCCATATTCTGGCATGCATGCGAGTGAGCGATTCTCTGCATGTCCTTGTGTACCATTGCGGTTGGTTAACGTGGCATTAACCGGCTGGGGGTGGGGCGCATCCAAGCCGAGGACAGTCCTTTCGGAATTTCAATCAGTTTTAGTCCGTTTCCCGGAGGTTTTCGATTCCAGAAGCCATGACTGCACAGATGGATGTGTATATGTATATGTGCGAGTGTGTGTCTGTCTGTGTGTGTGTGTGCGTGTGTCTGTCTGTGTGTGTGTGTGTGTGTCTGTCTGTGTGTGTGTTTTTATATACAGGTGTGTATATTGTATATATGGATTTTACGCTTTAAGATTCCTTTTTCCAACGCAGCAATGTTGATTATGCTAATTATCTGATGCAAATGGCTGTTCCTTGGCTGCGCGCCGGTAGAAGCTTTACGAGAGGAGGGACCCTTCCGGCAAAAAGTATAAATCTGTAGGCAGCTCGGCATGTATAGGTGACTTAGTGCACATCGCCGCCGTTACTACAGCACTCAGCCCGCTTCTTCAAAGGTCGGTTTTCCATAAATTGATATTTGAACACTTCCAAAATTTTGATTTAGAGAATTGTCACGTGTGATTTTTGTGGCGCCCCTGAGGCTCAGATCGCCACAGGGTACTGCACCCCACTCAGGGTGTGGTGCTGATCATGGATCCAAAAGGAGGTCAGTGCTGGTTTCATCATCCACAACCACATACACACATGGGTTGCCCCTTCCCCACTGGGGTGTGGCATTTACAGGATGCCATCACAACAGGGGCCCCAATTCACTAGTTTAGGACCTGGATAGGGGGAGGAGCGGCCACCAGGGGGAGTTAGGCGTCACACACGCAGTTTACAATTTAGGGAGTTCTTCAGCAGGAGGGACAGTGAGCAGACGTCTTTCCCGGTAGCTCCTGTGGGACGTCAGAGTTTAACGGTCGCTGAGGAGGGTACCGAGTCAGTTCCCCCGGGGCCAGTGCTGTTCAGGGTCCAGCACCCTAGGGTGGTGTAATTCCATGTTGCATCACCAGATTCTGTCGGACGGAGAGGTTCCATACTTCTTTGACCACCCAAGCTTCCAGGGTCAGGTGGCATATAGAACTCTCGGGCCTAGATCACGGTTAGACTCGAGGTATCCCCGCTACTGACATAGGGAACAGTATTCTACCTAGTACGGAAGGGACTCTAAGTGCTTCAAGCCACAGGGACCCACACTACAAAGTGCAGTGAGGAAGGGCCCACAGACTACCGGGCCAGTTCTGACCTCCCACGGATTTGGGATCGACCTGAGCCCATCTCGGCAGTGACCAGTGTGACCGGGCTGGCAGGTTAAGTTGTAAGTAAACTACACCCTGACTCGTCCTTAACAGCGCCGCCGCCCGCCGCTTAGGCGCCAACAGCCATTTTAACCTTCATCATCCACCCGGGGCCCGCTCCGCCTCTGGGGAGCGACACCATCCCTGCTGCCATAAACACCTGCCCCGGCGAGGAATCCGGCAGCTATTCCCTGGCCGTATACCACAGATGGCGTCATGACAAACTTTCCCCAACATCCCGCTTCCCTCACCATTTAACCGTACGCGTCGGGACAACGGAACTGGGCAAGGCCACCCCGTGACATCGCCTGACCCGGCCTGAAACGGCCCGGCGACGAGCAGGTTTAACCGCCTGCCCCGTGGTGCGCTACACATACTCTTGTCGATATGTGCCCCCTCCACATTCTACCATCAGGAACTTCCCTGACCTCTCATCTACATCCATAGGTATCCAAATGGAGTTGGTTCTGCTCTTCTGGGAAGGATTTTTACAAGATTTTGGAGGGGGCCTGTGGGGATTTTTGGCCCTTCATGCAGAAGAGCATTTATGTAGTGACACTGATGGTGGGGTGAAGCTGGGGATCACAATGTCCGTTCTTGTTCATCCAGTTCCTTTTGGGGTGGAAGAAAATTATTGGCTGCAAACTCCCCCTCTGTCTGTATGGACCTTGGGTATTGGGCACAGTTATGGGGAACAGAAAAGGGTCTTCCCCAAACTGTTTCCAAACAGAAGCTGCATTGTCCACTGTATCTTGTGCTGGATAATTAAGATTTCCCTTTGCTGGAACAAAGGGCCCAAGGCTGACCCCCTGATATCAGTACAGAGCATTATCCTCCTCCACCAGCTGTACAGTGGGCACAATGCAGTCAGGGGGTAACGTCCTCCATTCACAAAACTCCTCATACTCCTCCATGAGACGCAGATAGAGCAGTGTAATTCATCACTGCACAGAACATATATCCTCCAAAGTTCAATGGTGGCAACTTTACATCACTCTCTCCAATGCTCAGCATTGTGCTTGGTGATGTACGGCTCAGCATTGTGCTTGGTGATGTATGGCTCGGCATCGTGCTTGGTGATGTATGGCTAAGCGTTGTGCTTGGTGATGTACGGCTCAGCGATGTGCTTGGTGATATATGGCTCGGCATTGTGCTTGGTGATGTACAGCTCAGCATTGTGCTTGGTGATGTACGGTTCGGCATTGTGTTTGGTGATGTGCAGCTTGGCATTGTGCTTGGTGATGTATGGCTTGGCATTGTGCTTGGTGATGTACGGCTCGGCATTGTGCTTGGTGATGTACGGCTCGGCATTGTGCTTGGTGACGTACGGCTCGGCATTGTGCTTGGTGACGTACGGCTCGGCATTGTGCTTGGTGACGTACGGCTCGGCATTGTGCTTGGTGATGTACGGCTTGGCATTGTGCTTGGTGATGTACGGCTCGGCATTGTGCTTGGTGATGTACGGCTCGGCATTGTGCTTGGTGATGTACAGCTCAGCATTGTGCTTGGTGATGTACGGTTCGGCATTGTGTTTGGTGATGTACGGTTCAGCATTGTGCTTGGTGATGTACGGCTCGGCATTGTGCTCGGTGATGTATGTCTCGGCATTGTGCTTGGTGATGTACGGCTCGGCATTGTGCTTGATGTACGGCTCGGCATTGTGCTTGGTGATGTACGGTTCGGCATTGTGTTTGGTGATGTACGGTTCAGCATTGTGCTTGGTGATGTATGGCTCGGCATTGTGCTTGGTGATGTATGGCTCGGCATTGTGCTTGGTGATGTACGGCTCGGCATTGTGCTTGGTGATGTATGGCTCGGCATTGTGCTTGGTGATGTATGGCTCGGTATTGTGCTTGGTGATGTACGACTCAGCATTGTGCTTGGTGATGTACGGCTCAGCATTGTGCTTGGTGATGTACGGCTCAGCATTGTGCTTGGTGATGTACGGCTCAGCATTGTGCTTGGTGATGTACGGCTCAGCATTGTGCTTGGTGATGTACGGCTCAGCATTGTGCTTGGTGATGTACGGCTCAGCATTGTGCTTGGTGATGTACGGCTCAGCATTGTGCTTGGTGATGTACGGCTCAGCATTGTGCTTGGTGATGTACGGCTCAGCATTGTGCTTGGTGATGTACGGCTCGGCATTGTGCTTGGTGATGTACGGCTCGGCATTGTGCTTGGTGATGTACGGCTCGGCATTGTGCTTGGTGATGTACAGCTCAGCATTGTGCTTGGTGATGTATGGTTCGGCATTGTGCTTGGTGATGTGCAGCTTGGCATTGTGCTTGGTGATGTACAGCTCGGCATTGTGCTTGGTGATGTACGGCTCGGCATTGTGCTTGGTGATGTATGGCTCGGCATTGTGCTTGGTGATGTATGGCTCAGCATTGTGCTTGGTGATGTACGGCTCGGCATTGTGCTTGGTGATGTACGGCTCGGCATTGTGCTTGGTGATGTACGGCTCGGCATTGTGCTTGGTGATGTATGGCTCGGCATTGTGCTTGGTGATGTACGGCTCGGCATTGTGCTTGGTGATGTACGGCTCGGCATTGTGCTTGGTGATGTACGGCTCGGCATTGTGCTTGGTGATGTACGGCTGCAGCTGCTCAGCCATGAAGCTTCTGGCGGGCGCAGTGTTTGTGCTGATGTTACCAGAGGAGGTCTGGACTCTGCAGTTATGGGGTCAGCAGAGCAGGGGGACTTTTCTGTCCTCTGCTCATCAGCACTCGGCCCCCCACTCTGTAACGTTATGGGGTCTCCACTTCGTGGCTGAGTTGCTTCGGTTCCTTCCACTTCTACCATTAGTCTAATTTGCTGTGAGCAGTGTTGTCGTTTCACTATCCAGATTAATTATATATAGGCTGCTGCCTTCTCTTCCTCAGCTTTTATATTGGCTCTGATTATTCTAATCTCCTGTGAGCAGTGTTGTCGTTTCACTATCCAGATTCACTATATATAGTTACATAGTTACATAGTTACATAGTTACTTAGGTTGAAAAAAGACCTAGGTCCATCTAGTTCAACCTTCCTCCACCATTTCTACATTTGGACACTAAGTCATTTATAACTCACAATGTTGTGTAGTGAGGAAATCATCAGCCCTGATATAAAAGCTGTTATAGTATCTGCCATTACTACCTCTTGTGGTCGGCATTCCACAGTCTGACCGCTCTAACTGTAAAGAACCCTTTCCTATTTAGCTGCCGGAATCGCTTTTCTTCCACTCGCAGTGAATGCCCCTGATCCTTAGTATTGTCTTTGGAAGAAATAAGTCATGTGCCAGTCCTTTATATTGACCACACATGTATTTATACATATAAATGAGATCTCGCCTGAGACGTCTTTTTTCGAAGCTAAACATATCTAACTTTTTCAACCTCTCATCATATGGGCGGCCTCCATTCCTTGTAGTAGTCTAGTCCGCCCGCCTTTGAACTGACTCTAACTTCTGAATGTCCTTCTTTAAAATGTGGAGCCCAAAACTGGATCCCGTATTCCAGATACCTATATATAGGCTGCTGCCTTCTCTGCCTTTGCTTTTATACTGGCTCTGATTAATCTAATTTGCTGTGAGCAGTGTTATTTCAGTATCCAGATTCACTAAATATAGGCCGCTGCCTTCTCTTCCTCGGCTTTTATACTGTCTCCGATTAGTCTAATTTGCTGTGAGCAGTGTTGACGTTTCACTATATATAGGCTGCTGCCTTCTCTGCCTCGGCTTTTATACTGGCTGTGATTAGTGTAATTTGCTGTGAGCAGTGTTATCATTTCACTATCCAGATTCACTAAATATAGGCCGCTGCCTTCTCTTCCTCGGCTTTTATACTGTCTCCGATTAGTCTAATTTGCTGTGAGCAGTGTTGTCGTTTCACTATATATAGGCTGCTGCCTTCTCTGCCTTTGCTTTTATACTGGCTCTGATTAATCTAATTTGCTGTGAGCAGTGTTATTTCAGTATCCAGATTCACTAAATATAGGCCGCTGCCTTCTCTTCCTCGGCTTTTATACTGTCTCCGATTAGTCTAATTTGCTGTGAGCAGTGTTGTCGTTTCACTATATATAGGCTGCTGCCTTCTCTGCCTCGGCTTTTATACTGGCTGTGATTAGTGTAATTTGCTGTGAGCAGTGTTTTCGTTTCACTATCCAGATTCACTATATATAGGCTGCTGTCTTCTCTGCCTTGGCTTTTATACTGGCTCCAATTAGTCTAATTTACTGTGATAGCTGCAAGGCATTATGGGATAAGCCCGTGCAGGCAAACTTGAGATCATGCCAGCTTTTTGTGGCTCATGAAATCTTCCGCTTTGTGGCCAATTTGCGCAAATCGAATTGCAGATTGCGCCAAATCCGCGTTGCAAGCCAATTTCCTAAAATTGGCCAATTATTTCGATTTTCTCTATAAGAAATTTTAATGCAATTCAAACAATTGAAATATTCAAAAATGGAAAAAAAAATTGTGTTGTGATTACTAAAAATTGAGAGTTCGTCCTTGAAGGAAGGGAGGGGGGAGAGGGGAGGAAGGACAAGCCACCGCTGCGGCGACTTGCAGATCACAGATGTATAGTCACACCTCTGCAAGATGCCTGCAATGCCAGTAAAACACCCCGCAAGTGACTGGCAAACCGTCACCAAGGGCAAGGATTGAGGCTTCATTAAGATGATACATTGCCTGATTTCCTCCCCTCCCCAAATGGCCCGAAGACTTGTCCCTTCCTTCCTCGGCAGGATTACCAGGCGCGGAATGACTCGTGAGATGGGGGCCGCCACATCTCGGTATCGTCTGCTCCCACTCTTGAGCTTTATGAAGATGTCATTCACTTGTGTTATCACCTTGCTGCTCTCAGCCACAAATAATGTATTCCGCGCACATCTATCCGATGGGGGGAGGGGAGCGGGATCCCGCTGGCTGCGTATAGATTGTTCACACATTCTAAACAGCATATTGAGTGTATCAGGTTGTGCGTGTGTAAAGAAATGAAGTAACATGTACTGTATAATTGGAAAGTGCGGCCTGAATCCCGCTCCCTCCTATCCGGAGCCGTCGCATCAGGAACAAGACACTCAAGTCGGAATCAATAACCCGGAGCTGGAAACGTAAATATATAACAGGAGTATGTGCATACAGATAGAAAGTATTGGGCAATCGCATAACTAGCAATTCCCTAATAATACGGTACACTAATCCCTTAGATACACGGATGAGAAATCCACCTAACCGGCTTACGATGACTTCCTACCAATCGTTTGTTGGATGACATAGCAATTCACTAAAAAGGATTCTCTTTATAAATTGAGGTAATCCGGTTCCCCTGAAGCCTGGTGGCGAAACTCAATCGTTTTGTGACAACCATGAAAAAGTGCCTGGATAGTAGAGATGAACAAAAGGAATTTGTGATGCTAGATACTACAAGCAGTATGAAAAGAATGGTAGTTGGACAAACCGGGATCATAAGGCAGGAGGTGACGTATAAGATTCATGGAGCAGACAGAGACGTGGTCAGGATCAAGTCTGAGGTCAGAAGCCAGGCAGTAACATATAAGGTTCAGGGAGCAGATGGAGACATGGTGAGGAAGAGGAGGTCCAAGGTCCGAAGCTAGTAGGTAACATATAAGATTCAGGAAGCAGACAGAGACGTGGTCAGGAAAAGGTCCAAGGTTAGAAGCTGGGAGGTAACGTATAAGATTCAGGAAGCAGACAGAGACGTGGTCAAGACAAAAGGTCCAAGGTTAGAAGCTAGTAGGTAACATATAAGATTCAGGAAGCAGACAGAGACGTGGTCAGGAAAAGGTCCAAGGTTAGAAGCTGGGAGGTAACGTATAAGATTCAGGAAGCAGACAGAGACGTGGTCAAGACAAAAGGTCCAAGGTTAGAAGCTAGTAGGTAACATATAAGATTCAGGAAGCAGACAGAGACGTGGTCAGGAAAAGGTCCAAGGTTAGAAGCTGGGAGGTAACGTATAAGATTCAGGAAGCAGACAGAGACGTGGTCAAGACAAAAGGTCCAAGGTTAGAAGCTAGTAGGTAACATATAAGATTCAGGAAGCAGACAGAGACGTGGTCAGGAAAAGGTCCAAGGTTAGAAGCTGGGAGGTAACGTATAAGATTCAGGAAGCAGACAGAGACGTGGTCAAGACAAAAGGTCCAAGGTTAGAAGCTAGTAGGTAACATATAAGATTCAGGAAGCAGACAGAGACGTGGTCAGGAAAAGGTCCAAGGTTAGAAGCTGGGAGGTAACGTATAAGATTCAGGAAGCAGACAGAGACGTGGTCAAGACAAAAGGTCCAAGGTTAGAAGCTGGGAGGTAACATATAAGATTCAGGAAGCAGACAGAGACGTGATCAGGAAAAGGTCCAAGGTTAGAAGCTGGGAGGTAATGTATAAGGTTCAGTGAGCAAACAGATGTGGTCAGGAAGAGGTCCGACATTCAGAAGCTGGGAGGTAACGTATAAGATTCAGGAAGAGGTCTGAGGTTAGAAGCTGGGAGGTGACATATAAGATTCAGGAAGAGGTCCGAGGTCTGAAGCCGGGAGGTAACGTATAAGGGAACAGACCAAGACATGATCAGGGAGAGGTCTGAGGTCAGAAGGTGGGAAGTAAGGTATAAGATTCAGGGAACAGACAGAAACGTGATTAGGAAGAGGTCTGAGGTCAGAAGCTAGCAGGTAACGTGTAAGGTTCAGAAAGCAGACAGAGACGTGGTCAGGAAAATATCCGAGGTCAGAAGCCAAGATCAGAACACTTACACCAGACAGGAGCCAAGAGCACACTGAGCAAACAGGAAGTACGACTGGTGAAGTTGACAGAGCATGCCCAGTAAAGAAACAGAGCAATCACCAGAAACCAGGCGCATCTGTGAACGCACCTCCTAAAACCAGCATGGACCCTAGTTCTGAAAGACAACCTGTCAGCAAGTGCACAAGACACATAGCAGAGCATTTTCAAATGCAAAATGCTCCTCACAACGGAGCCATGACAAAAGCATTGAGAGAAGTTACATGACCACTTTTCCTTTCCAATATGGGCATATTAGAACCCTGTTCTTGGAATTTGTGGTAATCCCGCTAGTTTTCGCCTAACCTTTGGACAGGTGATAACGTCTTATAAAGAATAACCTTTTAGATTTTGATCTAGGATCTGAAGTTGACTTCTTCTTTGTATAATGTCTTTATCTTGTTAATCCAACCACACAATGAAGGATGTTTTCGACACTACATGTGCAACTCTATGACCCTTTTAAAACATCTGATTTTGGGGGATATTTCATCCTCTTCCAGGATTGTTATTGTTAAAGAACTTTTTTATCACCTCTTTGAAGATGTTTTGGGGTCATCATAAGTCCCTAAAATTTCTTATACTTGGTCCACATGGTGCATAAGTCCAAAATAATGATCTTCATGGCCAACGTAACCTCTAGTGGTAAATTGTCCTTCTAGGTACCCTTGTGTTCTTGGTTAGGCATCATCCAAAATTTGATTTTTTTTGGGTGTAAATCCAACCAAATCTATAACTTCCCTGGCTTGGGAGACTTCATAACCTTGGACCACCATTGATTTTAATTGTGAAAAATGGACCCCAAAGACGTTTTAGTAGTGGAAAAGGGTTCTGAGCTGATGGACCTCACCAACGTCATCGTCTGTAGATTTCTCCTATATTTTAACTCCATAATCTTTAAGATGCTGTAATGTCTTGGTTCCCTGTCCATTCCTCTGTAAATATTCTCTTTTTGTATTTCATTAAATTTTCCTGAAGAAGAGGCCAAATCATCTCGAAACGCATAATTAACCGGTCCATTTAATTCGACTCATCGTTTGTTTATGAGGAACCACTTTCTACCTCCATTAAATTTGTAAGCTTAAATATTTTGCATCTTTAAACAAAAATGTTTTTGTTCACTAGAAGTCCTTTTAAAATATCTTTGGAACTGTATCCACATGGTGCATCAAACCTATACAATGATCCTCATGGCCAATTTAACCTCTTGTGGTTAATTGTCCTCTAGCTGTCCTTGTGTGCTTGTGCAGGCGTCATTCAAAATGTGATCTTCTTGTGAGTAAATTCAGCTAAATGCATAATTACCGGGCTTGGTGAACTCCATAATCTTGGACCACCATTACTTTTCATATGACAGATAGAATCTCTTGGAACCTAATTCACATGGTGCATCAAGCCAATACAATGATCTTCATCATGGCCAACGTAACATCTCATGGTTAATTGTCCTCTAGCTGTCCTTGTGTGCTTGTGTAGGCGTCATCCAAAATGTGACCTTTACGAGTAAATCCAGCTAAATGCCTAATTACCTGGATTGGTGGACTCCATAATCTTAGACCACCATTACTTTTCATATGACAGATGGAATCTCTTGGAACCTAACCCACATGGTGCATCAAGCCGAAACAATGATCCTCATGGCCAATGTTACCTCTTGTGGTAATTGTCCTCTAGCTGTCCTTGTGTGCTTGTGTTGGCGTCATCCAAAATGTGACCTTTTATGAGTAAATCCAGCTAAATGTATAATTACCGGGCTTGGTGGACTCCATAATCTTGGATCACCATTACTTTTCATATAAACGATGGAATCTCTTGGAACCTAATCCACATGGTGCATCAAGCCAATACAATGATCTTCATCATGGCCAACGTAACGTCTCATTGTTAATTGTCCTCTAGCTGTCCTTGTGTTTTTGGCTTGGTGGACTTCATAATCTTGGACCACCATTGCTTTTCAAATGACAGATGGAATCTGTTGGAACCTAATCCACATGGTGCATCAAGCCAATACAATGATCTTCATCATGGCCAACATAACATCTCATGGTTAATTGTCCTCTAGCTGTCCTTGTGTGCTTGTGCAGGCGTCATCCAAAATGTGACCTTCTTGTGAGTAAATTCAGCTAAATGCATAATTACCTGGCTTGGTGAACGCCATAATCTTGGACCACCATTACTTTTCATATGACAGATGGAATCTCTTGGAACCTAATCCACATGGTGCATCAAGCCAATACAATGATCCTCATCATGGCCAACGTAACCTCTCGTTGTTAATTGTCCCCTAGTTGTCCTTTTGTTTTTGGGTAGGTGTCATCCAAAATGTGACTTTTATGAGTAAATCCAGCTAAATGCATAATTACCTGGCTTGGTGGGCTCCATAATCTTGGACCACCATTGCTTTTCATATGACAGATGGACCCAAAGAAGTTTTTGTAATAAGTTTTGAGTTGATGGACTTCTCGAATTTTAACTTCGGTGGATTTTTCTCTTTTAAGTTTTCGCTTCTCCACAATCTTTAAGATGTTGTAATATCTTTTTGTTCCCTGTCCCTTCCTCTGCAGATATTCTCCTTGCATTTCATTATATAATCTGTAAGCACAACTTCTTCTTCTTCATCCTTCCAGATAACATGAAATCGACATGCAGCAAACTATTCGCTTTATGTTTCCACCACTTCTTCATCTTATCTGTGTCATATTCTCTTCCCTCCAGAACCTTCATTCTCTTTCCGACCCTGATTTATTATTCTCTTTTCCCTGTGTGCTGTATCCCTTGTCTCTATCTCTTTATTCCTTTGTAAACTGCATACCCCATTGGCTCCAGGGGTAGTGGGTGTATGAAGCTATCCCTGGACATCACAAATGGTGTGAAGGTCTTTTGATGGAAAGGAGTTAAGTGTATAAGCTGCCAGCTATAATGTGCAGTTACAGATCCATGCTGCATTATTGATGCTGCTTTTTAGCACTGAAACATCTCTTTTTACTGGCTCCTCACAGTGAGCTCAGCGGGAAGTCCAAGCTGTTATCGCATTTAGAGATGGAATCACCTCTGAACCAAATCAGGAGGACTCTTGGTTTAGTGGAGAAAAAGGTGGTTCAGATTTCATCTACCAAAAAGTGGGTGGATGGAATGCCTCCAAAAGAACATTGCTCGTGCTCAGCCATCTGACCTTGAGCTTACGCCGAGTAACTCCCTCACGACCAGAACAGTAAGTAATGCCAATTATCCAAGAGTGGCCAGTAAGTGCTTCTGATTTCTGGTTAAAAGGGAAGTAATGATGGCAAATGTACCTTAGGCTTGGTACAGAAATTGCTTTTTCAAGAGTTTTTTTCTATACTTTATTTCTTGAAGGACTTTAAGTACAACTTTTCTGAATTGCCCTCCTGAACCCTGTTTTTTCCCCAGATCTTCTTTTCACTATTTTCATGATGGACAACATCATGTATATCCATCAAGTAAGTCAATCCCATGTCTTACATTGGGCTGTGTAAATAATCGGTTACTAAACCTGCACCACTGCGCATGCGCCTAATCTGTACATGGTGCTACATGGAAAATTACTGATCCTAACATGTCCTACTCTTGAAAGTCCTGAAGCTACGCTTCTCGAAAGTCCTGAAGCTACGCTTCTGGAAAGTCCTGAAGCTACGCTTCTGGAAAGTCCTGAAGCTACGCTTCTGGAAAGTCCTGAAGCTACGCTTCTGGACAGTCCTGAAGCTACGCTTCTGGACAGTCCTGAAGCTACGCTTCTCGACAGTCCTGAAGCTACGCTTCTCGACAGTCCTGAAGCTACGCTTCTCGACAGTCCTGAAGCTACGCTTCTCGACAGTCCTGAAGCTACGCTTCTCGACAGTCCTGAAGCTACGCTTCTCGACAGTCCTGAAGCTACGCTTCTCGAAAGTCATATCCTGAAAGCTATAAAGCTACATATTAACTAGAAGAACCAGGCACAATAGGTGGTGGATGTGTATACTCACCCCTCCCCACCCCACCCCAACACTTTTGACTTTCTTAAACCATCCAAAAAGAAAGAACAACACATGTCCTGGCTGGAAAGACATTGTGATTTACAAGACCAGAGAATCTGTTTCGGAGGCCTGAATGGGTTATGCTTGAGAAATCTTGCATGCCAACCAAGAAGCTAACATAAGAAACCAAAGTATTGCTCTTGGAGACAGCCGTAGCAAATGTCCTTTTCATAGCTGAAGATCTTCCAGGAGCTGGATCAAGACCATTGTTCTCAGAGGTTCTATGCATGAGGGATTGTGACGTCTGTTGTCAAATCCTGCGCTGGGCACCCCGAAAGCAAGCTGGCACAGAAAAAACAATCTGGCAGCGAAAAGAACTTTCTAAAAGTCATCGTACTTCCAATAGTTAACACCGTAACAAAGGCTCCAAACCGGGCTTAATTGCGAAAAGCAGTCACGTTTTTTTGTTATGGTTTTTGCTACTCGCACATCAAGGTTTCCCCATTATTAATCCTTCTCTTGTTTTTAACATATGCGATTTTTTTTTGTCATTTTTATTTAGTACAAAGCTTACAAAACAATTTCTGAGTAGGACACACACTAGGGCCATGTTTTGGTGCCATTCAACCTGGTATAGAAATCTGAGAAGAGTTTTAGCTCCTACTTGTCAACATTCCTAGAACGTTCGAGAGACTCGCTGGAAAAAGGATGACTTCTCGGAAGAGTTGGCAGATCTCTCAGGTTGCTGCTGTAGGACATCAGTCTGAACCCCCTTTGGACTGAAGCATATAGAAAGGGTGGGAATGAATAGCGGAACGAGGCAAAACCAGAAAAAAGAAGGTGTTCTAAAAATGTTTTTGTATTTCTCCCAGTAGAGGAGGACAATTTTTATAAAAGTTGGCAAGTATGATGAAGACATGGACAAATGCCAAGCCCCAATGGATTTGTAGGACCCTTAGTTATTTGTGAAGGATGGAAAGGTCCCACGTACGCTTGAAGCGACCCTTATATTCTAGGAATCGATGACTGATTACCAGTCCTTACAAAGTACTATAACCTTAGAACTATCACAATAATGGTGGCACAATGGTTTGCTAACACAGCAGTAGACTGTCGTTGGGACTTTGTTAGGTTCTCCTGCGTGCGGTCACATGTTATTCTCTGCCCTGTCACGGGCCGTTCCCTGCACTGGGTTATTCGCCGGCTATGGGAGGTGCTTACTCACATGCGCTGTGTCCAGGCAGTTGCTCTCCTTTATCTGGGGGAGTTCATGCCAGGAGCCGCGCCAGTCGTATTTTCTGGCTAAGTTGCGGTTGTCTCCTGGTTATAGTGACTGATCTTGGTACTCAACCTTGGACTGACCCCTGACTTGCCTCTGTCTACTCCCCTCTGACTTCTCCATTTCTGTCTGGCTCCTGACCTAGGCCTTCTCCCCTGACTACTCTTTTGCCTGCTCCTTGTCCTTATACTTACTCTCCTGGTACCCGACCTCCGGCTTGTCTGACAACCTCTCTCCTGTCTGCTCCCTGTGTTTCTTCGTGACCTCTCAGTTCTGACCTCAGCCTGCCTGACTTCCCTCAGTCTCTAGGTATCCTTAGTGCCACCTGATGTACTGCCTGATTACTGCATCTCTCATTCCTCTGTGAGAAGAACATTATATAGCCAAGACGAGACCAAGTAGACCTCTTGGCGGGAACCCTTGCCGGTTCTTCTTCTCTACAGTTGTCCCAACAAAACAAGAGAAGAACTCATCCAAAATCGGTAAAATGATAATTGCTCCACCGAAGTCCACCTAGTGGTGCTAGTTCTCATAATCCAAGAAGAGCATCACTCCATACCCTGGAGGCTTTTTGTCCACGCACTTCCTTCTGGGGGCAAGTTTTTAAGGAAGATTTAAGGTTTTCTGTTCTCCTCTTCGGCTCTTATGACTTGAATAGGCAGATCAATGGACTTCGAGATGTAGAAGAACCACACGTGCCAGGCTGTCAGCTATTCTTTGAAGTATGTAAGACTACTGACAACCTCACTTAAACAATGAGATGACTTGGCAGCCTGGAGTAGTCCTTGGTTCCAAATATCTGTAAATAGAGAGAGCAATGAGTTTAGCTCAGGTCATTATCAGCCACTCTCCAGTAATAAATCCCATTGAGGACTAGAACGTATCCAGCACTAGGTTTATATGTAACTGGTATTTATTTTTTTATCTTTGCCTCTTTTAAGCTTCTATTTTTTGGTTACTTAAAGCGTTCTTGCCCTTTTCATACAAAAATAAAATAAAAAAAAAATGGATCTTGCTGACTTTGCTCGACACAACAAGTTAAAACGGTCTTTGGACATTCCAGTCTAATCTATCCAGTAACTGTCTTGATTTTCATGCCACTATTTTTTTCACAGAGATCCTTTTTATCCGCATTCTGTCAGCACTTCGGGTGCTGGATCTTCTCTTCCTTCCCAGCATGCATTGTTTTTTTTTTTTTTATTATTGTTTAATGGCTTGTCTGTCCTGACCATAACAGAGAGATGGACTTTATGCATGTATGCAGTGTCACAGCATAGAAGCAGAAAGACAAAGACCCGCCCTCTGCTTCTTGTAGAAGGGGAAAAGACCTGCCCTCTGCTTCCTGTAGAAGGGGAAAAGACCCGCCCTCTGCTTCCTGTAGAAGGGGAAAAGACCCGCCCTCTGCTTCCTGTAGAAGGGGAAAAGACCCGCCCTCTGCTTCCTGTAGAAGGGGAAAAGACCCGCCCTCTGCTTCCTGTAGAAGGGGAAAAGACCCGCCCTCTGCTTCCTGTAGAAGGGGAAAAGACCTGCCCTCTGCTTCCTGTAGAAGGGGAAAAGACCCGCCCTCTGCTTCTTGTAGAAGGGGAAAAGACCCGCCCTCTGCTTCCTGTAGAAGGGGAAAAAGACCCGCCCCTGCTTCCTGTAGAAGGGGAAAAGACCTGTCCCTACTTCCTGTAGAAGGGGAAAAAGACCCAACCCTGCTTCCTGTAGAAGGGGGAAAAAGACCCACCCTTGCTTCCTGGAGAGGTGGGGAAAAAAGACCCGCCACTGCTTTCTGGAGAGGCAGGAAAAAAGACCCGCCCCTGCTTTCTGGAGAGGCAGGAAAAAAGACCCGCCCTTGCTTCCTGGAGAGGTGGGGAAAAAGACCTGCCCTTGCTTCCTGGAGAGGGGGCAGAGACCCGCCCCTGCTTTTGTGTAGAGGAGGGCAAAAGGCCCGCCCCTGCTTTCTGTAGCGGGGGACAAAGACCTGTCCCTGCTTTCAGTAATCCATCTCGCTAACTGCTGCTAGAGACAGCATAATTGTTTATGCAAAAGTGATTTATAGATTGTCTTGTACCTTTTCCTTCGAACTGGGTCCATTTCTGGCTTTGGTTATAAAAAAATTGCACTGCCCTGCAAAATCCACCCCGACTGTTAAACCATCGTTCCTGGGGTAAATCCTTGGAAAATAGAGGATTACTATTGGGGATATGGAGATGCTTCGCACACGTGGCTTTGTGCCAGAACCTTCATCATAATCCTACACACAGCTTTTCAGTGCTGTGTAATACAAACCTGCCCATATACCGCCATATAACTCCCGCATGAAGCTAAGGAAATGCACAAACGATTGACTTGCCTTACGTTGTGTTGTCTCAGACCATAAATCCAGATAATCAAGGGCGAGTCTACTTGATAGGAATAGAGAACAATGCGGCTGATTGATTTTCTTTTTTTTGCTGGATGACCTGAGAACATACAAATGTGGCAGAACTGAATCTGTCAATTAACTCCTTGGGCTGGAACATGGTGATTACAGTAGGATTACCTGCAGTCCTATGTAAAATCACTAGTCCTATTGAGTGGATGACAACCTGTTTGATGTTACGTTTGCATGGTGGATACCAACTATTGGATTTGGATTTGTTTCCGCCTTGCAGTTGGGTATCTGCCATGTAAAGAAGCTTTGCTTACTCTTGCGGAAGGCCAAATGGTCTCCCCTTCTATCCAAAAGTCTCTCTAAGATTTTGGAATAGTTGTACAGCATGATTTTGGCAAAATGTGCCCCTTTTAGCATACCCTAAAGACATTGTTAGGGGTGACACACTCCTGTGGTTTCTGGCAATAGAAGGTCACAGTGTTTGGCTGCATAAAATGCTCCCTGACCTTCTAGTATCCCTGCTTTCCGTATCTCCTCTGTTCGGTTTTCATCCTTTTCCTTTTAGGACCCTGCAGCGCTCCTCTTCCGTTGAGCAGCTAATCATCTGTATTTCCCCTTGGGTTTAAATACGGTTTCCCTGGCTTGTGCTGGTGATATTCAGTCTCTTCACAAGCTCTGGATGGAAACAGGCGGCTTGCACTCACCTATAGGATCGTTGCTGTTCTTTGCTGAACTTCTTCCTGGGGCATCAAGAGATATGTTGTTCATGCGCTTTCCCCATGTGTGTGCTGCCTGTGTTTTCTTTAGGGGGTGTACCAGGTATCTATTCTGCTGTTTTTATCCTTTTCCCTTTAGGACCCTGCGGAGCTCCTCTTCCCTTCAGCTGCTAATCATCTGTATTTCCCCTTTGGTTTAAACGCTCTCATTTTCCTTGGACTCGTGCTGGGACATTCATTTTTTTCACAAGCTCTTGATGCAAGCAGATGGCTTGCACTCATCTGTAGCTCTTTGCTGAACCCCCTCCTGAGGCATCTGCAGCTAAGTTGTTCACGTACTTTTACCCTGTGTGTGCTCCCTGTGCTTTCTTTAGTGTTTAATGGGGTTAACAAAGAGCTCATCCCATACATTCCCTATCTAGGGCTTAGCTCTACGATCATCCTAGGGTCAAGTATCAGGTTTCGCACCTATGTGTCAAACCTATCTAGGGTGGTGAGGTACCCCAGGAACCAGCATTAAGTTTGGTCAAGGGTCACAATCTCCCCCCTTGTGCTGGTGATATTCAGATCATTCAAGCTCTGGATGCAAGCAAGTAGCTTGCACTCCTCTGTGGTAGCGTTGCTCAACTTCTACCTGATAATCTTTGGATAATTAGTTCATGCACTATTTCCCCTTGTGTGTCCTCCTAGTGTCTTCTTTAGTGTTTAGTGGGGTTTACGAAGAGCTCATCCCACCCATTCCCTATTTTGGGTCCAGCACTAGGGATACCTAGGGTCAGGTATCCTCCTAGGTTCCACACTAGGGATGATACCTCGAATATTCGGCTACACCCATATTCGACAAATAGGTCGCCGCTATTCGACTACTTGCGAATATTCGATGCGCAATGTAAGTCTATGGGAAACCCGAATAGTTTTCGAATAGCAACTATTCGGGCTTCCCATAGACTTACATTGAGCATCGAATATTCGCAAAGGGGCGACCTATTTGCCGAATATTCGCAAAGCTGAATATTTGTGATATTCGATCATCCCTATTCCACACCTATGCACCGATCTAGTGTGGTGAGGGACCCCAGGGGCCAGCGGTAGGTTTGGTCAGGGGTCACCACCATCTCTCCCGTCCCTTTCACCGTTCCCTTGGAAGTTTCCTTTACCTAGCGTGACACCTATAGGCATGATAGGCGAGAGGTTCCATCAGACAACCAAGGTTCCCAATTCTTCCTTACCTCGTTGACTGTCGTTGGGCAACTCTTAGACATGAGAATATTTAACTACGATTTTCTTCATCGGGAACGGCCTCCTTTTCTTGAAATTATATCTACATTTACGAACCAGGAAGATCAGAATGAACCGTACTTACATGATGGGAAATCAATGCAGCGCCTTGAATTGTGACGGAGCTAAAGAGAAGGGTAAAATAAATGGCTAGTCCACCAATTTACTGGACACAAAGGAAGAAGAGTGAAGAATATATTATTACCGGGCATGATTTAATACATTTTTCCTACTCCGCGCCAGACTACGGCCAGTATTCTTCACTTATTATCTCTGTCGGTGCCGGGCCGCTTTCATTAAGAGGATTTCAAAGAGTAAAGATGTGGATGATAAAGATCGTCTTTCCAGTTTCCCTAATGTTACATTAAATCCGGCTCCACTGTGCAGATTTTTACTCCATTGCACCAAATGAGTCATGGCTCATTATCTCAGGGGGTTTCCAGATAACCGGTGACAAAAGCCTCTCCCAGGTATTGACATTGTCCCCGTCAGAGGGCTGGAGAAGCATTGTCTACCCAACACTTCAATAACGACACCGGCTTTCTATCTTTGGACCTCCCGTTTTCCTTAGCGGCGCGGTATAATTTGATAGATAATGGCACCTGTTCCCGATGACTTTTACATGGAGGTACTTGATGTGTCATCGGTGTATTAAAGGACAAAGCGTTTTATTTATCCGCGAGAAGATGCAGCTTTTAGACCGAGCTGAGCAAACATTAGCGGCATTTCATCACTCCGACGATGTCTCGCAATATAAAATCTCTAGTCAAATAATGAAAAGCGAAGCGTCGTGGGACCTCGATTGGCATTTTGTAAATCTTGATCATTGAGAAATACATAACCGACATATCCGAAGTCTACCTGGTCCTAGAGGTCATAGAATGGTAAGGTTGGAAGGGACCTCAAGGGCCATCAGGTCCAACCCCCTGCAAGTGGAGGTTTTCCTAAATCATCCCAACTATATGTTTATCCAGTTTCCGCTTGAAGATTTCCATTGATGGAGAGCTCACCACCTCCCGTGGTAGCCTTTTCCACACTCTAACTGCCCTCACTGTAGAGGGCTTGTCATGGGCTACCCAAAAATGAGTCCTTTGGGAGGTTCATAATCAACTCAGAGGTGGACTTCATGCAAGTCTAAAACTGATGCCTGCTGGAAAAAAAAGACATCATTTGGACTCTTCCTCCAATGAACACATGTAGGCATCATCGAAGATTGGAACGAACAGTTAGCCACATCCCAACAGAGTCCATGGGCTCTGTCCAGGATTCAAACCCAGAACCTCTCGAATCCCAAGCGAGAAGCGTACCACTACACCAATGAGAGGAAGTGACGTTGCCAGGGTTCTTCCTACAATGAACACGTGTAGGCATCATCGAAGAGCGGAATGAACAATTGGCCACAGCCCAACAGAGTCCATGGGCTCTGTCCGGGATTCAAACCCAGGACTTCTCGCATCCCAAGCGAGAAGCCACCAACTAGACCAATGAGGGGAAGTAACCGTCGCCTGGGCTCTTCCTAACATAAACACAAGTAAGCATCTTTGAGGATGGGAATGGCCAATTGGTGTCCGTTCAACAGAGTCCATGGGATCTGTCTGGGATTTAAACCCAGGACCTCTCGCACCCCAAGCGAGAATCCTACCACTAGACCAATGAGGGGAAGAACGTCCCCTGCAGGAAGAGGTGTCCGTGCATGTGTATGGCCTTGTTTACTGAAGAATGTAGGAGTCCAATAAAAAGGGACAACTCTTCATCTTTGGGATACTTATTTATCTTATCCAACCCTGAATAGTGTATACATACCCAAACCCAGCCGCCATGGAAAACGGACACCTGTACACTGCAAGCTAGACCAAGAACATAGAGTTCTGGAACTTTTAATGACCTGTTCAGAGGAACTGCCCAGGGTTGAGACGTGAAAGTCCCCTAGATGGTGGAGACCTGACTTATAATTGGTTCCTGGCTATATGCGAACTAACAATGGTCTTTTCATTATCGAATCAAGTAGGTGAAGGACATCGCATAGTGCTTATACAATAAATCCAGTCAAGTCTAGAAAGAAGTCCTATAGTGGGGTCATGTCAGGAAGAATTGTCTTCTATATATAGTATAGAATACAATTGTATCATCGTTCTATCCAGTGATCGGCGATGGAGGACAGTATCATAGTCTATATATGAAATATACTACAGTTGTATCATGGTTTTGCTCAATGGTCTGATCATTTTGGGAGGTATCGCCTCCGATATATGGAATATCATGGTTCTGCCCAATGGTCAGTTTTGGGCGATATCGTCTTGTGTATATGAAATGTAATACAGTTGTAGCATGGTTCTGCCCAGTGGTCTTGTCATGTTGGGAGGGATCATCTTCTACATATAGAATATAGTACAGTTGTGGTTCTGTACAACGGTCGGGTCATGTTAGTAGGGATCGTCTACTATATATGGAATATAGTACAGTTTTCTCATGGTTATGCCCAATGATTAGGTCATGTCAGTAGAGATCTTCTACTACATATGGAATATAGTACAGTTGTCTCATGGTTCTACCCAATGGTCAGGTCATGTTGGTAGGGAACATCTTCTACATATGGACTATAGTACAGTTTGTTGGTTCTGCCCAATGGTTGGGGAATGTTCGGAATGATCGTCTTGTACATATGGAATTTAGTACAGTTGTGGTTCCGCTCAATGGTTGGGTTATGTTTGTAGGGATCATCTTCTACATATGGAATATAGTAGTACAATTGTGGTTCTGCCCAATGGTCGAGTCATGTTGGTAGGGATCTTCTTCTACATATGGAATATTGTACAGTTGACTCATGGTTGTTCCAAGTGGTGAGGTCATGTTGGTAGGGATAGTTTTCTACATGTGGAATAAAGTACAGTTGTGGTTCTGCCCAATGGTCGGGTCAT
>NC_134363.1:32241403-32283903 GCF_048569485.1 Anomaloglossus baeobatrachus | reverse complement strand
GTGTTTGTCTGTATGTAGCAGAGTTGTATGTGTTTGTCTGTATGTAGCAGAGTTGTATGTGTTTGTCTGTATGTAGCAGAGTTGTATGTGTTTGTCTGTATGTAGCAGAGTTGTATGTGTTTGTCTGTATGTAGCAGAGTTGTATGTGTTTGTCTGTATGTAGCAGAGTTGTATGTGTTTGTCTGTATGTAGCAGAGTTGTGTGTGTGTTTGTCTGTATGTAGCAGAGTTGTGTGTGTTTGTCTGTATGTAGCAGAGTTGTGTGTGTGTTTGTCTGTATGTAGCAGAGTTGTGTGTGTTTGTCTGTATGTAGCAGAGTTGTATGTGTTTGTCTGTATGTAGCAGAGTTGTGTGTGTGTTTGTCTGTATGTAGCAGAGTTGTGTGTGTGTTTGTCTGTATGTAGCAGAGTTGTGTGTGTGTTTGTCTGTATGTAGCAGAGTTGTATGTGTTTGTCTGTATGTAGCAGAGTTGTATGTGTTTGTCTGTATGTAGCAGAGTTGTATGTGTTTGTCTGTATGTAGCAGAGTTGTATGTGTTTGTCTGTATGTAGCAGAGTTGTGTGTGTGTTTGTCTGTATGTAGCAGAGTTGTGTGTGTGTGTTTGTCTGTATGTAGCAGAGTTGTGTGTGTTTGTATGTAGCAGAGTTGTATGTGTTTGTCTGTATGTAGCAGAGTTGTGTGTGTGTTTGTCTGTATGTAGCAGAGTTGTGTGTTTGTCTGTATGTAGCAGAGTTGTGTGTGTTTGTCTGTATGTAGCAGAGTTGTGTGTGTTTGTCTGTTTGTAGCAGAGTTGTGTGTGTTTGTCTGTTTGTAGCAGAGTTGTGCGTGTCTGTTTGTAGCAGAGTGTAGTACCATTGTTTCAGTCCAGTTGTGGCTTTATACAGCAGGGAGGAGCATTCCTTACTGTACTAAGTGAACATTGGAGCGATTGATCTGTCAATGGCCCTTTAAAAACATATTGTACGGCTCTCGCGGAATTAAAATTAACATGTTG
Source organism: Anomaloglossus baeobatrachus (assembly GCF_048569485.1). Classification (NCBI taxonomy): domain Eukaryota; kingdom Metazoa; phylum Chordata; class Amphibia; order Anura; family Aromobatidae; genus Anomaloglossus; species Anomaloglossus baeobatrachus. Next base: position 32,282,910 of record NC_134363.1, on the reverse strand, counting down.
CAATCAAAGCAGACTTTTTTTCATTTGGGAGCGGGGTAGTCTTATACAGTGAGTATATCCCAAATTCTATATTTTTAGGGCAGAAGTTGGGGGTCGTCTTATACGCCCAGTCGTCTTATACGCCGGCATATACGGTATATATAAAATATATAATATATATATTTATTTATTATTTTTGGGCCAAGCAAAGGTGTCCACCTTGTTGGACCCAGGATTTTTTTATTTATTTTTTTGCTATGGAGGTCTAATGGTTTTTTATCTTGATAGATGAAGCCATACACACGGGTGACAACCTTCTTTATATATGATTCCACTTACACATCAAGATCACTGCTGTAGTAAATTATACGGACCTGCAGTTTGTCACTTCATTTTGTACACACTACAGGGAATAAAGTCTAAAAAAAAAAAAATCTGTGAAAAAAACAACTCTTAAAAAAAAATGGAGAGAATTTTGCTGCGGCTGCATCTTCTGTGTTAATGGATATGGTGTGAGATGGCGATGGCCTGGGGAGTTGTATTAATTACGATGAGTGAATGGGATGCAACGGAGACGCGGTCCTCTGAGTCCAGTACATAATATATATATATAAACTGGTCGACATTTCTTTTAATTATTGTCTGATGGATGACAGAAGGGAAATATTGACTCCTGGATCTGTTGTGGAATCTAATAAAAGTGTCCTTGACGTACGAGGCAGCATAGATTAATAATGTTCATAATCATTTGTGGTCTCCGGGCCGGAGCGATGTGTGGTCATCTGATGTCACATTTTAGAATTATTGCTCTGCACTTTTGATGTTCTCTCGTAGGCCAACACCGAAGATGTAGAATGGCAAATTGGTGAAGGCCTCAATTTTACCTTTTGAACCAAGACCCCACTTGACCCCATATACGATAGGGCAAAATGCAGACAGCCAAACCACTGACTGTCTCTTGGACTCACCTGTGACTTTTCACCTTCTCATGGCTTCAGACGATTATCTTCACGATTTCCAGAAGCTTGGCGATCCTAAAGTTGAAGAATGTATACACTATCCTTCTTAATTTTGAGGTCATAAATCCATCCAGGTTTCGGGAGGGGGCTATCTTGGAGGTCCCCTTGTGTACAGTCCTTTATTCTGTCTTTGATTACAGAGATGTTTTCCTCAAAACTTCACTTCTACTGGAGAGCACGGTCACCCAAAGGCATCCCATTTAGCACTATTGGTTGCCATGAGCAGGGTCTAGTCTAGGGATACTCAACTTCAGTCCTCAAGAGCCACCAATACCTCATGTTTTCGGGATTTCATTGGTGATAATTCCATCCCCTGTGCAATGCTAAGGAAATCCTGAAAACATGATCTGTTGGTGGCCCTTAAGGATTGGAGTTGGGGAACACTGGAGCACATACTTAAAAACTATTAGAAGAGGAACAACAGGAGACTTCCAGTCTAACTGAGCAGGTGTATCATTTAGGACCCCAAATAATATCACCAAAAGGAACTTGAGATATTAAAGGGGTTTTCCTTTACTAGGACAACACCTTCTGATCCCTCATGTTTCCCCCAGGAAAAAATAATAAAGCCTACACTCACTTCTCATGCTGGTGGCCTTCAAGCAGTGTCCAGGCTCACAGTGAGGAGGCTCACGTGAGGTTGTGATGTCACATGAACTCCGCGTCCAATCAGCGCCAGATTTCTTTTCTCAGTCTTCGAACCAAACGAGCAATGAACAGGAAGTGAGCTCAGCTGCAGCACTCCCTTCCTGTTGATTAACTTGTTTGGGCCAGAAGTGAGGAGAAGGAAGCCGGCTCTTATTGGACACTGAGTTCATGTGACCTCACAAACTCACATGAGCCTGGACACCGCTGAAAGGGGTGCCAGTATGGGAAGTGAGTATAGGCTTTATTGTTTTACCTCAGGGTAACGTGGAATCAGAAGGGGTTGTCCCGGTAGCAAACAGCTCACTTTGATTCCTTATATTTCCCCCAGGTAAAGTATTAAAGCCTCGTGTACCGGGGCTCACATGGGGTTATGACGTCGTGTGAGTACAGTATTCAATCCTTGCCGGCTTCTTTCTCCCTGGACCAAGCGAGCACTGAACAGGAAGTGAGCTCAGCTGTGGTGCTCACTTCCTGTTAATTCATTTGTTTAGTCCGAAGGCGGGGAGACGGAAGGGACCAATCGAGCACTGAACAGGAAGTGAGCTCAGCTACTGCGCTCACTTCGCGTTAATTAACTCGTTTGGTCCAAAGATGGGGAGACAGAAGGGACCAATCAAACAATGAACAGGAAGTGAGCTCAGCTACAGCACTCACTTCCTGTTGATTCAATTGTTTAGTCCGAAGGCGGGGAGATGGAAGGGACCAATCAAGCAATGAACAGGAAGTGAGCTCAGCTGCAGCACTCACTTCCCGTTAAATAACTCGTTTGGTCCGAAGGCGGGGAGAAGGAAGGGACCAATTGAGTAATGAACAGGAAGTGAGCTCAGCTGCAGTACTCACTTCCTGCTGATTAATTTGTTTGGTCCGAAGACGGGGAGATGGAAGGGACCAATCAAGCAATGAACAGGAAGTGAGCTCAGCTGCAGTACTCACTTCCTGCTGATTAATTTGTTTGGTCCGAAGACGGGGAGAAGGAGGCCAAAGCTGATTGGACACGAAGTTCATGTGACCTCACACCCTCACATGAGCCCGGTCACCACTGAATGGGCGCCAGAACGGGATGTGAGTATAGGCTTTATTATTTTACCTGGGGGAAACGTGGAATCAGGAGGAGTTGTCCTAGTAGTGGACAACCCCTTTTAAGCTTTTTTGTTTTGACCAGACCATAAAACATGGCTGTTCTTCACTTAAAAAGTTTTGATTCATGTTGTATAAACGCAAATAAAACTTCTCTTGCGCAGAACCGTTTCAGGAGTATATTACAACCATTTATGTTAATCTAACGCTAGGAGCCCGAAATTATACAAAACTAAGCGTTTTTAAATGATAGATTTCCGGTGGCAAAAACCAGCACAGATAAAATTACCAATTCATTGTCCTTTTGGAAGACCATGTAATGTTAACGCAGTACCGGCTCCGAGCCCTGGCAGGCGACGGAGGGAGAATAATCAGAGCCGCTATTATAGTGTTCTGTGGGGTTTTTGTACTGAAATGAAGACCTGTATTACACATTGTGAAATGTGGAATAACGGAGGGCAGCGTGAGGCATCGGGAAAAATAATAAAAAGTATTGTTATGCTATAGATTTGTGAAAAGAAAGTCTATTGAGGCGACTAATAAAGGGGCGCTGGATTCAATCCCGCGATCAGCATAAGGTTAAGCTTCTATTTAACCTCCTGGGAATTGAAGTTTTAGTAGAAGTAGTTGGCCCACATACACTTCGAGTCGGAAAAGGTGAAGAGCTGAAGCACAAAGCCATTTGTAACCCCAGTTGCCCACACTAATGCCTCTCCCAAATTCCAAAATACTGCAGGGTAGTTAGAAACTCCTACCTATCCATCCGGTCCGCCTGACTCAAGAATAGAAAGCACGCGAGGTACGGGGGAGTACCAAGGAAACGGCGAAAGGGATGGGAATGGCAACCCTGTGTCTAGGGAAGGGTGATATGGTGACCTCTGACCAAACGGGGAAGTAGCAAGCGCACGGCGGAAGGGAAACCTTGTGTCAAGGGAGAGGGAAGATGGTGACCCCTGACCTAACCTACTGCTGGTCCCTGGGGTCCCTCACCACCCTAGTTAGGTTCCGCACCTATGCACCGAGCAGGATACCTGACTCTAGGTATCCTTACTGCTGGTCCCTGGGGTCCCTCACCACCCTAGATAGGTTCCGCACCTATGCATCGAGCAGGATACCTGACTCTAGGTATCTCTAGTGCTGGTCCTTGGGGTCCCTCACCACCCTAGATAGGTTCCGCACCTATGCATCGAGCAGGATACCTGACTCTAGGTATCTCTAGTGCTGGTCCTTGGGGTCCCTCACCACCCTAGATAGGTTCCGTACTTATGTGCCAAGCCGGATACCTGACCCTAGGTATCCTACTGCTGGGCCCTAAATTGGGAATGGGTGGCATGAACTCTTCGTCAACCCCACTAAACACTATAGAAGACACAATGAGGACAAACAGTGGAATTAGTGCATGAACTACTTATCCACAGGTGACTCAGGTAGACGTTCAGCAACAATACCACAGATGAGTGCAAGCCACCTGCTTGCATCCAGAGCTTGAATGAACTGAATATCACCAGCACAAGTCCAGGGAAAATGAGAGTATTTAAAGGGAACCTGTCACCACTTTTTTGGCGTATAAGCTGTGACCACCACCACCGGGCTCTTATATACAGCATTCTAACATGCTGTATATAAGAGCCCAGGCCACTGTGAGAACATAAAAAAACACTTTATAATACTCACCTAACGGTCGCGCGGTTGGCCATATAGGCGACTCCGTTGTCCGGTGCCGGCGCCACCTCTTTCGGCAAGCTTCGTCCTCTTTCTGAAGCCTGGGTGCATGACGCGTCTACGTCATACACACTTGCCGGTCCTGCGCAGGTGCACCAGAATACTTTGACCTGCCCTGCTCAGGACCTGAATGCCGGCGAGTGTGGATGATGTCGGACCCGTCATGCACCGTGGCTAGAGAAGGAGGAGAACAAAGATGGCCAAAAGAGGCGTCGCCGGCACCGGACAATGGAGATGCCCATATGGACAACCGTGCGACCGTTTGGTAAGTATTGTAAAGTGTTTTTTATGTTCTTACAGCGGCCTGGGCTCTTATATACAGCATGTTAGAATGCTGTATATAAGAGGCTGGTGGCGGTGGCCGCAGCTTATACGCCAAAAAAATGGTGACAGGTTCCCTTTTAAATACTTTCATTTTCCCTGGACTTGTGCTGGTGATATTCAGTTCCTTCAAGCTCTGGATGCAAGCAGGCAGCTTGCACTCATCTGTGGTATTGTTGCTGAATGTCTACCGGAGTCACCTGTGGATAAGTAGTTCATGCACTAATTCCCCTGTGTGTCCTCATTGTGTCTTCTATAGTGTTTAGTGGGGTTGATGAAGAGCTCATCCCACCTGTTCCCTATTTAGGGCCCAGCACTAGGGATGCTTAGGGTCAGGTATCCGGCTCGAAACTTAGGTGTGGAACCTAAGGTGCTTTGTTACCCCCAGTGCAAGCCGATCAAACACTGCAACCGGCTCACACTGGTTTGAGCACCGTTCCCTTTAAACCCAAGAGGAAATACAGATGATTAGCAGCTGAAGGAAAGAGGAGCTACTCAGGGTCCTAAAGGGAAAAGGATGAAAACCCAGCATAAGTGATACCTAGTTCATTGAATACTAACAGCAATAACAATAGAAAGTCATGGAGTATTTTGCGCAGCTGACCTTCTATTGTCGTACACCACAAGACTGTTGTCTGTCACCCGTGATAGTATCATTCCTTGGATTTCTTTACGGATCTCTTCAATTTTTGCAGCTTTATGGGGTGCTCTACCAAGCAGCACGATGAGTGGAGTGGTACATAGCAAAGCCATTTTCTGGGAGAAGATCTTGATAAAGAATGATTGAGATGCATGCTAACGAGTTTCTAAAATTCGGTAACGCTCGTTGTCTGCTTGCCGGAAAATTCAGGAGAAGCCCAGCCAAATGAAGTCTGAAGATAACTGTATACTACCCCCTCCTCCCGTTTATCTTGAGTTGTCAGTCGGTGACAATCAAGATGTCAGGAGGCAACTTTTTGACATCTGGTCTTCAACGTTGACGGCAAAATTAGGAAAAAATTGCTCCGGAGAAGAGCGCGTAGATGACAAAATATCACCCGGTTTGTTTATTGCGGCAAACAAGTCCATTTTACGGAGAGGTTAAAAAGTAACAAATCGGTGGTAAACCCTTGACGGAGCCGGCTGTCAAGTTTTCGAAACCCTGACATCTATATTCATGAGTGTCACAAAGTGCTTCTCCTCAATCACAGCACTTTGTTTAGCGCCTATAATTTTCCTTTAAGCAGGGTCCACTTCCTTTTTGACAAGCGGGAGTCGGATTTTTTTTTCCCTGACGATACGGGAAAGGGTGTAATAATATTTTCATTTCAAAATGACATGTTAACCGGCACTAAGATGTCAGGCGGAGATTAATTTTCATCTATTAACAATAATTAATTGCTTATGTGACACACCAAGGCCATTAGGGGCTTTATCCAATAAGGCTATATGATTAAAAGCTTGAGGATAAATATTTTTAGTAGGATTTGTGCTGGTATAAAGTTTTATTAGCGTTTCGAGCAGGGTGCACGGAGATGGAATGAGGCAGTACAAGGCAAACAACCCAGTTAATTGACAATTTATCACTAAGCCATTTCAGGCCATCGCATTCTCCACGCCCTGATGCCGCTCTGAATTTTTAGGAGTTTAACCCAAAAGAACTCGGCGGAAAGTGCAAAAATCAAAAAGTTTTTCAAAACTTCTTTCAAAGTTTTCGGTGGTGGGAAAAGTTGTGTAGAGAGTCCAATAATCGGATATGAAAAAACTAATGATTTTGGAAGCTCCTGGCAATGGATCTAGAATGGATCTGCTGCAGACCGTAGGTCTCGAATGGATCTGCTGCAGACCGTAGGTCTAGGATGGATCTGCTGCAGACCGTAGGTCTAGAATGGATCTGCTGCAGACCGTAGGTCTAGGATGGATCTGCTGCAGACCGTAGGTCTAGGATGGATCTGCTGCAGACCGTAGGTCTAGGATGGATCTGCTGCAGACCGTAGGTCTAGGATGGATCTGCTGCAGACCGTAGGTCTAGGATGGATCTGCTGCAGACCGTTGGTCTAGAATGGATCTGCTGCAGACCGTTGGTCTAGAATGGATCTGCTGCAGACCGTTGGTCTAGGATGCATCTGCTGCAGACCATTGGTCTAGGATGGATCTGCTGCAGACCGTTGGTCTAGGATGGATCTGCTGCAGACCGTAGGTCTAGGATGGATCTGCTGCAGACCGTAGGTCTAGGATGGATCTGCTGCAGACCGTAGGTCTAGAATGGATCTGCTGCAGACCGTTGTTCTAGGATGGATCTGCTGCAGACCGTAGGTCTCGAATGGATCTGCTGCAGACCGTAGGTCTAGAATGGATCTGCTGCAGACCGTAGGTCTAGGATGGATCTGCTGCAGACCGTAGGTCTAGGATGGATCTGCTGCAGACCGTAGGTCTAGGATGGATCTGCTGCAGACCGTAGGTCTAGGATGGATCTGCTGCAGACCGTAGGTCTAGGATGGATCTGCTGCAGACCGTTGGTCTAGAATGGATCTGCTGCAGACCGTTGGTCTAGAATGGATCTGCTGCAGACCGTTGGTCTAGGATGCATCTGCTGCAGACCATTGGTCTAGGATGGATCTGCTGCAGACCGTTGGTCTAGGATGGATCTGCTGCAGACCGTTGGTCTAGGATGGATCTGCTGCAGACCGTAGGTCTAGAATGGATCTGCTGCAGACCGTTGTTCTAGGATGGATCTGCTGCAGACCGTAGGTCTCGAATGGATCTGCTGCAGACCGTAGGTCTAGAATGGATCTGCTGCAGACCGTAGGTCTAGGATGGATCTGCTGCAGACCGTAGGTCTAGGATGGATCTGCTGCAGACCGTAGGTCTAGGATGGATCTGCTGCAGACCGTAGGTCTAGGATGGATCTGCTGCAGACCGTTGGTCTAGAATGGATCTGCTGCAGACCGTTGGTCTAGAATGGATCTGCTGCAGACCGTTGGTCTAGGATGCATCTGCTGCAGACCATTGGTCTAGGATGGATCTGCTGCAGACCGTTGGTCTAGGATGGATCTGCTGCAGACCGTTGGTCTAGGATGGATCTGCTGCAGACCGTTGGTCTAGGATGCATCTGCTGCAGACCATTGGTCTAGGATGGATCTGCTGCAGACCGTTGGTCTAGGATGGATCTGCTGCAGACCGTTGGTCTAGGATGGATCTGCTGCAGACCGTAGGTCTAGGATGGATCTGCTGCAGACCGTAGGTCTAGGATGGATCTGCTGCAGACCGTAGGTCTAGAATGGATCTGCTGCAGACCGTTGTTCTAGGATGGATCTGCTGCAGACCGTAGGTCTCGAATGGATCTGCTGCAGACCGTAGGTCTCGAATGGATCTGCTGCAGACCGTAGGTCTAGGATGGATCTGCTGCAGACCGTAGGTCTAGGATGGATCTGCTGCAGACCGTAGGTCTAGGATGGATCTGCTGCAGACCGTAGGTCTAGGATGGATCTGCTGCAGACCGTAGGTCTAGGATGGATCTGCTGCAGACCGTTGGTCTAGAATGGATCTGCTGCAGACCGTTGGTCTAGAATGGATCTGCTGCAGACCGTTGGTCTAGGATGCATCTGCTGCAGACCATTGGTCTAGGATGGATCTGCTGCAGACCGTTGGTCTAGGATGGATCTGCTGCAGACCGTTGGTCTAGGATGGATCTGCTGCAGACCGTTGGTCTAGGATGGATCTGCTGCAGACCGTAGGTCTAGGATGTATCTGCTGCAGACCGTAGGTCTAGGATGGATCTGCTGCAGACCGTAGGTCTCGAATGGATCTGCTGCAGACCGTTGTTCTAGGATGGATCTGCTGCAGACCGTAGGTCTAGAATGGATCTGCTGCAGACCGTAGGTCTAGAATGGATCTGCTGCAGACCGTTGGTCTAGGATGGATCCGCTGCAGACCGTTGGTCTAAGATGGATCTGCTGCAGACCGTTGGTCTAAGATGGATCTGCTGCAGACTGTTGTTCTAGGATGGATCTGCTGCAGACCGTAGGTCTAGGATGGATCTGCTGCAGACCGTTGGTCTAGGATGGATCTGCTGCAGACTGTTGTTCTAGGATGGATCTGCTGCAGACCGTAGGTCTAGGATGGATCTGCTGCAGACCGTTGGTCTAGGATGGATCTGCTGCAGACCGTTGGTCTAAGATGGATCTGCTGCAGACTGTTGTTCTAGGATGGATCTGCTGCAGACCGTAGGTCTAGGATGGATCTGCTGCAGACCGTTGGTCTAAGATGGATCTGCTGCATACCGTTGGTCTAGGATGGATCTGCTGCATACCGTTGGTCTAGGATGGATCTGCTGCAGACCGTAGGTCTAGAATGGATCTGCTGCAGACCGTAGGTCTAGAATGGATCTGCTGCAGACCGTAGGTCTAGGATGGATCTGCTGCAGACAATCACCCAAAAGTAGTGCATCAAAATACCAATATTTGTCATCGGCAATGAGTTAGCTTTTTATGTGTGTGGCATCAGAAATGTTAGTTCTTATCCAGACTCCTGGCAATGTCAAACGTTAGTGCTTCTACCTAAATACCCCAATGGTGCCCCCAGACAATAAAGTGGACTTTTTTTTCAATGCAGAAAAATCAGTCAAGTAGAAACCAATTCCAAAAACTCTATTTTTTTGGACTGGTAATTTTTGGACAAGTTTTTTTTTTCTTTAAGTTTATTAGTGTTTTATTTTTTGGGGAGGATTTTTGAGAGGATCTACTAAAAAAAAAACAAAAAAAAACAAAACCCCAAGCTTCTAAAAGAAACTGTAAACATAGCCTTATATATACCCCTCCTTTTTTTTAATTAGTTTATTTAACAACCAAAAATATTTCCGCTTTGTGCCTATCTCAAAGCAATAAAACTCCTTCTGATTCCCCAAGGCAATAACTGCTCTCCTTGCTCTTGTGTGTCCCACAAATTACTAATGCTTACATATCCATTGTATCTGGTACCCTCTAGGCAGTTCGTTGCCCCCATAATAATACCATCATTATGCCCCAAGGTCATTTTACCTACTTTGTGCCCTGTAAAGTAATCCTGTCCACTTTATAGCCCCCAAAGTGATTATGCTCCTTGTGCCCCCCCCACAGTCATATCTCCACTGTGCCCCCTCAAACTACCATTTGTGCTCTTGTGCTCACACAGAAAAAAAAATATTTCCCCTTGCATCGCCCACACAGAAAAATCAATTTTGTCTGCCCTTGTGTCCCCCACACAGAAAAAACAATTTTGTCTCTCCTTGTGTTTCTTTGGCTGTAGGTCCAAAGTGTCTTGAGGCTACAAGAGTAAGTAGGGAGGAGCAGGTCAGAAAGTGGCTTGAGGCTGCAAGAGTAAGTAGGGAGGAGCAGGTCAGAAAGTGGCTTGAGGCCCCAAGAGTAAGTAGGGGGAGCAGGTCAGAAAGTGGCTTGAGGCTACAAGAATAAGTAGGGGGAGCAGGTCAGAAAGTGGCTTGAGGCTACCAGAGTAAGTAGGGGGAGCAGGTCAGAAAGTGGCTTGACGCTACAAGAGTAAGTAGGGGGAGCAGGTCAGAAAGTGGCTGGAGGCTACAAGAGTAAGTAGGGGGAGCAGGTCAGAAAGTGGCTGGAGGCTGCAAGAATAAGTAGGGGGGAGCAGGTCAGAAAGTGGCTTGAGGCTACACGAGTAAGTAGGGAGGAGCAGGTCAGAAAATGGCTGGAGGCTACAAGAGTAAGTAGGCGGAGCAGGTAGATGACCGTTCCCAGCTACACCGCAATGTCCAACTATATATACACTTGAGGATACAGTTAAATGTGGTAATTCTCAGAAGCACAAGGTCAAAAATATGGGACGGTGCTGCCGACACTTATGTTTTTGAATGATTAGGAATCAATTCTTCTGAAGTTGAAGGCATCCCTTCCCATATCACTATTCCTTTAGACGAAAAAGTCATAAAAAGCCTTATTCAGTTTCATAAAAACGTTCCGTAGGAAACGCAGTACATCACAGCATTTGCCACAAAGCAGTAAACCATCTATTGTAACAAGAGATCAAAATGGCAATCAGCGATCAGTGGAGGGTTGAGGTTGTATAAGTAATGTACGTTCCTATATATTACTCGTTTATCACTTTCCAGGACATGAAAAGGAACCTTGCGAACGGAGATTTAACAGCGGCTCTTTCATGTTTTCTCTTACGTTCGTGCTTTAATCAGTGCTCAGGAATGTACTTTGATTATATCATTAGTACAGCCGTCTTAGGTTAAAAATGATGAAGTGTAAGAAAAAAATAAAAAGTCAAGAAAAACATGAAAAATTTCGTGTCTTATCGGTAGTTGCATAAATTGGAATTACAACAAAGAGATTGCGTTGATGAAGGCGAGAGCCAAAACATTGGAAACCATAACTCGCCGGCGTTTTAGGAGTCAACCGTACGACACCACTTGAGTTGTCCGGTTGATGAAGGTGAAAACCAAGACATTAGAAGGAATGAAGGAAACCATAACTTGGTGTTTTAGGAGTCAACAGTACGACGCCACTTGCGTTGTCAGGTCAATGAAGGTGAGAGCCAAGACATTAGAAGGAATGAAGGAAACCATAACTCTGCTCTCACCTTCATCAACTGGACAACGCAAGTGGTGTCGTACTGTTGACTCCTAAAACGCCAAGACATTAGAAGGAATGAAGGAAACCATAACTCTGCATTTTAGGAGTCAACAGTACGACGCCACTTACGTTGTCCAGACAATGAAGGTGAGAGCCAAGACATTAGAAGGAATGAAGGAAACCATAACTCGGCTCTCACTTTAATCAACTGGACAACGCAAGTGGTGTCATACTGTTGACTCCTAAAACGCCAAGACATTAGAACGAATGAAGGAAACCATAACTCTGCGTTTTAGGAGTAAACCGTACGACACCACTTGAGTTGTCCGATTTGGGACCATCGGAGGTCACAAATATGCCTTTACAGAATATATCCATCCTACAAGAATGATGATTTGTTTGATCTTTTCTGGGGAACCTGGGAACATTGGGCCATTTTCTGGTTCTCTGGTGGGCAAATTTTTTGATAAACCAGTCTTTGATCTCTTGGATGGACTATAATAGTAAAAATTTCCTTTTTCCGGAGCTCAATTATGGAAGCAAAGTGTTGTTAAGGTTCTTATTAAATTTGGAAAGTGTGACGGTTCCGCAAGTAATACTGCAAAAGTCTCGTAAAATGAGATCCAGTAATAGAGGTCAGTAATGGAAGAGCGTGTGCAAATGGCCTCACTGGTAAGAATCGAGGGTATACTCTTAATATGGGTCAGCCTGTACAATAATATGAAAAAGCCAACTCCTTAATATTTTTTTTTTTTCTTTTAATGTAGCCGACCAGTTAATATGGTCCTCATCCCAGGCCTCTAAAGCCCACTTTACACGTTGCAATTAGTTGTACAATCGCATTTGCGATGTGACACGCCCAGGTTGCATACGGGATCTATCAGATTTCACGTTGGTCGTTCATTTGCTGTCACACGAGCGTTAGTAGTCTATGTTAAATTGGTCAATTTTGTGTGCGATCCTTTAGATCATGTGTTCTGTGACGTATGCATTGAGCACCTTTTTTTTTTTTTATTTATTGACTTGCCAAGCGTGTGTAATGTGGGATGCGTTTTTACTATGTCATCTGCCATTCAGCTCTGCTACATGGCCGCTAACAGCAGACACAGACAGCCATGTAGCAGAGCTGAATGGCAGATTACAGCAGACACAGACAGAGCCGCACTGTCAGAATGAACTCGGGTGAACTTCACCCGACTTCATTGTCATGCTGCGGCTCTGTCTGTGTCGCGTCCTGATTAGCGGTCACCAGTGAAGACTCACCGGTGACCGCTAAACTCCTGAGTAACTGAAGTTAGCAGCCCTCTCTCATATACTCACCGATCCCCGGCGCCGCGTTGCACGGCATTCACACTGCTCCGGCGGCTTTTACTGTTTTGAAAAAGCCGGCCGCCCATTAAACAATTTCGTATTCCCTGCTTTCCCCGCCCACCAGCGCCTATGATTGGTTACAGTGAGACACGCCCCCACTCTGAGTGACAGGTGTCACACTGCACCCAATCACAGCAGCCGGTGGGCGTGTCTATACTGTGTAGTGAAATAAATAATTAAATAATTAAAAAAAACGGCGTGCGGTTCCCCCCATTTTTAAAACCAGCCAGATAAAGCCATACGGCTGAAGGCTGGTATTCTCAGGATGGGGAGCTCCACGTTATGGGGAGCCCCCCACCCTAACAATATCAGCCAACAGCCGCCCAGAATTGCCGCATACATTAGATGCGACAGTTCTGGGACTGTACCCGGCTCTTCCCGATTTACCCTGGTGCGTTGGCAAATCGGGGTAATAAGGAGTTATTGGCAGCCCATAGCTGCCAATAAGTCCTAGATTAATCATGTCAGGCGTCTATGAGACACCCTCCATGATTAATCTGTAAGTTACAGTAAATAAACACACACCCGAAAAAATCCTTTATTAGAAATAAAAACACACACATATACCCTGGTTCACCACTTTAATCAGCCCCAAAAAGCCCTCCTTGTCCGGCGTAATCCAGGATGATCCAGCGTCGCATCCAGCGCAGCTGCATGGAGGTGACCGGAGCCGCAGCAGACACAGCCGCTCCGGTCACCTCCACACAGCAAATGAACACAGCCGCGCGATCAGCTGCTGTCACTGAGGTTACCCGCGGCTACCGCTGCATCCACCGGTGGCCGCGGGTAACCTCAGTGACAGCAGCTGATCGCACGGCTGTCTTCATTTGCTGCATGGAGGTGACCGGAGCGGCTGTGTCTGCTGCGGCTCCGGTCACCTCCATGCAGCTGCGGTGGAAGCGACGCTGGATCATCCTGGATTACGCCGGACAAGGAGGGCTTTTTGGGGCTGATTAAAGTGGTGAACCAGGGTATATGTGTGTGTTTTTATTTCTAATAAAGGATTTTTTCGGGTGTGTGTTTATTTACTGTAACTTACAGACTAATCATGGAGGGTGTCTCATAGACGCCTGACATGATTAATCTAGGACTTATTGGCAGCTATGGGCTGCCAATAACTCCTTATTACCCCGATTTGCCAACGCACCAGGGTAAATCGGGAAGAGCCGGGTACAGTCCCAGAACTGTCGCATCTAATGTATGCGGCAATTCTGGGCGGCTGTTGGCTGATATTGTTAGGGTGGGGGGCTCCCCATAACGTGGAGCTCCCCATCCTGAGAATACCAGCCTTCAGCCGTATGGCTTTATCTGGCTGGTTTTAAAAATGGGGGGGACCTCACGCCGTTTTTTTTAATTATTTAATTATTTATTTCACTACACAGTATAGACACGCCCACCGGCTGCTGTGATTGGGCGCAGTGTGACACCTGTCACTCAGAGTGGGGGCGTGTCTCACTGTAACCAATCATAGGCGCTGGTGGGCGGGGAAAGCAGGGAATACGAGATTGTTTAATGGGCGGCCGGCTTTTTCAAAACAGTAAAAGCCGCCGGAGCAGTGTGAATGCCGTGCAGCGCCAGGGATCGGGGATCGGTGAGTATATGAGAGAGGGGGATAGACTGACATGGACTGAGAGTGAGGGACAGAGATAGTGACGGACTGACAGAGATTAGTGCATGACAGACATTGTGAGGCGCTTCAGAACGCAGCTTTTTAGCTGCGCTCTGAAGCAGACCTTTTTTAAGCTGCAGTGCAGAGCGCACACCTGCGCACATAGCCTCAGACACCGAAATCGTATGAGGGATGTCACACGTTACAATTGACTAGGTTCGTGCAACAAAACGCTCAATTCTAGACAAAGATACGATGTGTTTGCGATCAACGGTTTTGCGTTCAATCCTGATCGCACGTAGCTGTCACACGCAGATACCTCACAAACGATGCCGGATGTGCGTCACTTACAACTTGACCCCAACGACGGATTGTGAGATATATTGAAGCGTGTGTAGCGGGCTTTAGATTCACAGGTTTTGACTCTTAAGATCCCAAGGGGTAAAGTTAGTGGTGACCATTTTTGGCTCCTAATTGGATTTTAGTTTCAAACCACAGAAATCAATGTGAAAGTGGTCATATAGATCAGCTGACCTTACAGATTTTGAAGAGACTTGTCGACTTTCTAAAATAAATATATGGTGGGCTCCCAAACATTCATGTATTTTCAATGAAGAGGTGTAAGACATTGGCTAAAGTTAATATCCCAATATAACAAAGGAGTGGACAGATTGAAATCCAGCATGCTCAATCTTTTACCACTCATAGACCTCTTCCATCAATAGGGGAGATGTTGGATTTTACCATACACTATCTTTTTGTTTTTACCTGCTGCCAGTTCTATTTATTGGAAATTTATGCACAATCCACCGAGCCCAAATAACATGTGTAAGAGGATTAGCAGAAATAGATGTTGACCAAACAAACATTTGACCATTAGTGATGAGTGAGCACTACCATGCTCGGGTGCTTGGTGCTCGTAACTAGTGATGAGCGGGCACTACCATGCTCGGGTGCTTGGTACTTGTAACTAGTGATGAACGAGCACTACCATGCTCGGGTGCTCAGTACTGGTAACTAGTGATGAGCGGGCACTACCATGCTCGGGTGCTTGGTACTTGTAACTAGTGATGAGCGGGCACTACCATGCTCGGGTGCTTGGTACTTGTAACTAGTGATGAGCGGGCACTACCATGCTCGGGTGCTCAGTACTCGTAACTAGTGATGAGCGGGCACTACCATGCTCGGGTGCTTGGTACTTGTAACTAGTGATGAGCGGGCACTACCATGCTCAGGTGCTCAGTACTCGTAACTAGTGATGAGCGGGCACTACCATGCTCGGGTGCTCAGTACTGGTAACTAGTGATGAGCGGGCACTACCATGCTCGGGTGCTCAGTACTCGTAACTAGTGATGAGTGAGCACTACCATGCTCGGGTGCTCAGTACTCGTAACTAGTGATGAGCGGGCACTACCATGCTCGGGTGCTCAGTACTCGTAACTAGTGATGAGCGGGCACTACCATGCTCGGGTGCTTGGTACTCGTAACTAGTGATGAGTGGGCACTACCATGCTCGGGTGCTTGGTACTCGTAACTAGTGATGAGCGGGCACTACCATGCTCGGGTGCTCAGTACTTGTAACTAGTGATGAGTGGGCACTACGATGCTCGGGTGCTCAGTACTCGTAACTAGTGATGAGCGAGCACTACCATGCTCGGGTGCTCTGCACTCGTTAAGAGCTAAAAAAAGAGAAAAAAAGGGAACCAGCACGATCTGAAATTGGCATGCATCATATAAAAAGTGAAAATTCACAAATTTATTCCAACTGTACTATAATAAAAAAATGAGATTTTTAGCAAATAATTGATCAATTTTTTGAGCCACCCCTGCCAACGTCACGGCAAATCTCAATAGGGGGGTCCTACTCTACATCAAAAAATTGATCAATTATTTGCTAAAAATCTCATTTTTTTATTGTAGTACAGTTGGAATAAATCTGTGAATTTTCACTTTTTATATGATGCATGCCAATTTCAGATCGTGCTGGCTCCCCTCTCTCTGTTTGGTCGTAGTTATGCTACAAATTCTGGTGGCCGGTCACCACCATGCCATGCACGCCTGATTTTGGTTTGCTATGTATTCCTCCTGTTGGTAGCTGTTCAGATTCAGTTACCTCACCCCTTTCCACAGGCAATGCTAATTAAGCACCATCTTGGATCTGGTCCGCCTTTATCAATGGTTGCTGTTTGGCACTGGGAGGATCAGTTCTGATATAGTCCTGGTATGGTGCAGAGCTTGCTCCACATGCTGGGACCTGGGCTGGTCTCTATCCACAAGTGCCTTTTTTGCAACATAGAAGCGGTTATATACAGGTTACAGGTATGTGTGCTCTATTATGGTTCTGCTTTTAACTTTATCTAGGAGGCCGCATGGCACATGAAATACAGAATGTAGAGTAGGACCCCCCTATTGAGATTTGCCGTGACGTTGGCAGGGGTGGCTCAAAAAATTGATCAATTATTTGCTAAAAATCTCATTTTTTTTATTGTAGTACAGTTGGAATAAATCTGTGAATTTTCACTTTTTATATGATGCATGCCATTTTCAGATCGTGCTGGCTCCCCTCACTCGTTAAGAGCTGTTGAATGCTCGGATGAGCGTGACTCGTGTACTCGAGTATAAGGAAAGTCAATGGGGAACTTTGAGCATTTTTTCGGAAACTCTTGAGTATTTTTCCTTAAGTTCCCCATTGACTTGACTTCCATTAAACTGGGAGTCATCACTAGTTACGAGTACCGAGCCCCCGAGCATAGTAGTGTCCGCTCATCACTAGTTACGAGTACCTAAGCATGGTAGTGTTCGCTCATCAACCTGTGTTGTATTCTTTGACACCAGGAGAACAGGTATATGCCTCCTTGAATGGAGCGTAGGTTGGAATTTGGTTGACTAGGCAACATTTATTGTCTATGGGAATACCCTGAATATATGAGTGCTGTATTGGGCCATCCCATAGATGAATGGAGTGGAGATCAATGGTGCACTTTAGCTCTGATGAGGATGACGCTGTAGAACACCATTCTCCAAGTCCAAAGCCCCGGTCTCGGGAACGCTCAGGGGTTCCAGTGGTCCGACTGGCCATCCAGGATGGGGAATAATTCCAAGATGGGGAATAATTGCAGGATGCGGAATAATCCTTTTTAATATGTACCTTCTCTTTTTGGGAAGTCTTTTTACCTATGAGGGACCGTGATATGTTGCTACCCAGGTGGACTTCATAATATTGAATCAAGGAAGAAACCGCTGAGGATTCCGAATATAGTTGCTTCTTTCGAGCTTTGGTTTGGACAACTGCCGACACTGTAGCCAAATCCCTTTATTCCCCAATTACATGAATACAGATTAGAGGAGACTCGAGAGGTCAGGAAGCCCCTGTGTGTCAGCGTCACTACATATAATGCTTGCTTTTCAGTACAATGAATAGCTGATACAAGTCTTCGTGGCATATGATTGTGCGCGAGCTAATTCCGCTCTCCTATCCACGCTTATATGGGGTGTAATTAGAATTTATAATAGGATTTAATTGATTGGACATGCTTAGGCTGCGATAAGATTAAAGGGATTTAAACCTCATAATATTTATAGCGGGGAGCAAGCTGGAACAGGGAGGAAGCGTTCCTGGAAAATGTAGTTGGGGGGGGTCACAACAATCGAATTCCCAGCCGCTTTGTTTAACCAGTTTCTATCGGAGACTGAATCAAGTAGTTTTTTTCCTGAGCGCCACGGCCGGGCAGCCAAGTGCCGTAATGTAATTTTAAATATATATTTGCAAATTATAATAATTCAATAGCATAAGAGCGGCGTGAGCATTTCACAAGTATTTATGAATCAAGTGCTATAGATTTTCATTATCGCCGCTCAAAACAGAGTTCCGTTGCGAAATATTGCTGTAGGAAACTTATACCTTCTTGCTTGCCGGTGGAGAAAAAGATTTCCCAACTGCATCCAATGAGTTAACCAAACGAGAGCAGATGGTCCAAAGGGGAGAAGAACGCACGCCAGCCCTTGTAATAGGAAATTATTGCCGGTTGAGGATCAATAGAAGAGGCCGCCACCAGGTTGTGATAAGTTTTAATTTTTACTAGGGGCAGTTAATCTAATTGAATCTATGTCGGGAAATGAGAGATGTCACATGGGACGATTTTACAGGAATGGTGCACGGTGATTAGGAGATGGGGATGACCATAGTGGATATTTTTAAGTTTGAAGCTTGTGGCCGAAATGCCTGGAGCAAGGCTCGAAAGAAGGTCATTCCTATACCATTCTGCACAATAATGAGCGGCATCTGTCTCTGGAAAGGAACGAAGCTGTAATCTTAATGAGGACCCAGCATCGCACATCCCTCTTAAACCTTCGATTCATTGATGGTCAAAGATCAGAGCACAAGTGTGGGCGTGGGGCACAGAGGTGAGCGAATGGAAGGTGGTAGTTCACTAAATTTAATGTAAAACTCTAGGTTGTTAAAAAATACTGATTAATGTGACAGAGAATAGACGGTGAACATGGCCAAGACAGAGGTCAGAATATGTCAACTTATTCTCTCTGGCTGAAATGGGCGTTTGGTTGGAAATCGATCAATTTATAGAGGTCAAATTTGTCCAAACCAAAAGTGTACAACACAATGTTTTTTAGGTGGGATGGACTGTGTTCAAATTTGTTTTTGGCACCATGAAAGAGCTTAATCTCATACTGGCCAAACCAGAAGTTCATCCATCATTAGTTGGCCAAACAAGATGTTCATCTATCAGTAGATGGTCAAACCAGATGTTCATTCATCGGTAGATGGCCAAACCAGACGTTCGTCCATCTGTACATGGCCAAACCAGACGTTCATCCATCGGTAGATGGCCAAATCAGACGTTTGTCCATTGTTAGATGGCCAAACCAAACGTTCGTCCATCGTTAGACGAACGTTTGGTTTGGCCATCTAACGATGGACGAACGTTTGGTTTGGCCATCTAACGATGGTCAAATGTTTGGTTTGGCCATCTAACAATGGACAAACGTCTGATTTGGCCATCTCCCGATGGATGAACGTCTGGTTTGGCCATCTACAGATGGACGAACGTCTGGTTTGGCCATCTATCGGTAGATAGCTGTTCTGGGGTTTTTGACACTTGGTGATAGACTGTGTGCAAACTAGTTTTCGGCACCATGGAAGAGCTTAGTCTCATACTAGCCAAACCAGATGTTCGTTCATCGGTAGATGGCCACACTAGACGTTCATCCATCGATAGATGGCTGTTTTGGGGTTCTTAACACTTGGTGAAGGACTGTGTGTGCAAATTCATTTCTGGCACCCTGGAAGAGCTTAATGTCATATTGGCCAAACTAGATACTTGGAAATACAGAGTAGGGTACTAGATGGCTTAACGAGCCGTTGGCGTAACTCTGGTTTTGGGAAGACTTCTTTAAAAACGTTTCTTCCTTCTTGAAGAGAACTAATTTGAATCCTTTTTTTCCTTATAGCATCACTTGCATTCACCCGCTAGATCTCCTCAATGACAAGCAGTCCCCTCCCCCCTCCTCCAGATCCGATGGATTGTAATATTCGTATTGTTTGATGAAAGGTATGAGGCACACATTTGTGTGCTGACAATTATTTTACGGAACTGCAAAACATGCAAATTGGCCCTTTCCCAAAGGGGGAAAAAATGTTCTCACTAGTGCCTCCCATTAAAGTTTCATTGTCGATAAATTATAGAATAGCTACTTCTAATAGGTGGCACTGGAGAGAGAACTAATTTGTATGTTTCCTATGGAGCATTGTACATAAAAAATGGTCTCATTAAGGAGAGACAATAACCTCCCCCAACTCAGTGTAAAATAAGCCATAGTGTGAAGAAGTTGGGGACCAAACGTGAGAAACCTGATAGGGCTTCTGGTGTTGAAGTGTCATCATTCTGTAGAAGGACCACATTGAGCTGTCGACAAGTTGCGGAGTAATGGATTATGGAAAGAAGGTGTGAAGCCAAACTGGGGTGGAGAAGGGTAGAGTATGAGCAAAATGTTTGTGCTGCCTTGGTCTGGTGTCCACTTTGGGACTGCATGGTAGCCAGACCGGAGCAGTGCCAAATTCCTCGGCCGGCATGTTGGCTGCCTCTTATGAATGTTGTCGTCAATCACTGTGTATTACAAGAAACATTTAAACTAAAGAAGATGACCAGGGCCATTTTTGGATATGGACATTGGGCGAATCAGTAGTTTTATAGTAGGAAGTTGTAGAGTAATTGATGAGGCACACGGTTGATCCAGACAAAAAAGAATCTAGGCCGCAGGCACACAGGAGACTGGGTAGCACATAGTAGAAGCATGAAGGCTGCAGGCAGACAAAAGACCAGGAAGCAGGTAGTAGAAGCACTGGAGGCTGCAGGCAGACAAAAGACAAGGAAGCAGGTAGTAGAAGCCCTGGAGGCTGCAGGCAGAGAGGAGACCAGGAAGCAGGTAGTAGAAGCACTGGAAGCTGCAGGCAAACAGGAGACTGGGAAGCAGGTTGTAGAAGCTCTGGAGGCTGCAGGCAGACAGGAGACCAGGAAGCCAGTAGTAGAAGCACTGGAGGCTGCAGGCAGAGAGGAGACCAGGAAGCAGGTAGTAGAAGCTCTGGAGGCTGCAGGCAGACAGGAGACCAGGAAGCCAGTAGTAGAAGCACTGGAGGCTGCAGGCAGAGAGGAGACCAGGAAGCAGGTAGTAGAAGCACTGGAGGCTGCAGGCAGAGAGGAGACCAGGAAGCAGGTAGTAGAAGCACTGGAGGCTGCAGGCAGAGAGGAGACTGGGAAGCAGGTAGTAGAAGTACTGGTGGCTGCAGGCAGAGGAGGCTGGGTAGCAGGTAGTAGAAGCACTGGAGGCTGCATGCAGACAGGAGACCAGGCAGTCAGTAGTAGGCTGCATGCAGAGAGGAGACTGGGAAGCAGGTAGTAAAAGCAATAATGGCCTTGGGCAAAGAGGAGACTGGGAACAGGTAGCAGAAAGACTGGAGGCCGCAGGGTAACACCAGACCAGGAAGCAGGTAGTAGAAGCACTGAAGGCAGCAGGCAAACAAGAGCCTGGGAAGCAGGTAGTAGAAGCACTGGAGGCTGCATGCAGACAAACTGTGAAGTGAGTAGCAGCAGCACTGGAGGCTGAAGGCTGACAGGAGACTGGAAAGCAGGTAGTAGAAGTACTGGAGGTCACAGGCAAACTGGAGACTGGGAAGCTGGTAGCAAAAGCACTGGAAGCTGCAGGCAGACAGGAGGCAGGTAGTAGAAGCACTAAAGTATGCAGGCAGACAAGAAACTGGGAAGCTGGTAGCAAAAGCACTAAAGGCCGCGTACAAACAGGAAGTATTTGAGGCTATAACCAGCCAGGAGACCGGAAAGCTAAGTCTTTACACCAAGACACAGGTGTGGGCCTTGTTGAGTCTTATGTAGGCCCAGGCAGACAATCATATGGGAGCACGCCGGGGCACCTGAAAAGCCCAACATGGAGCAAAACAGAGAACAGCTGATTGGGGAGAGGGGCGCAAAGTCCTGACCTGGGACAGATGGGTAACATTGAATTGGATTATTGCACAATTGTCGTCCGAAATTTCAGAAACAGAAACAAATGAAATTGTGGATTTTCCATATATAACTCTTTATCATAAGATAAGGAGCACTGAATAATGTGGGTGGAAGTTAAGAAAATGTACAGCTGGGAATACGGCAAACTATACTTGTAGGTGGATGTGTAGTAGTTGCGGAAGTAGAGAACATATCTAGAAGAATAACGATGCAGAAGGAGGAGGAAGGATTTCTGGGAGATGGAGAACATGGGGGCATCCTGGGAGATGGAGAACATGGGGGCATCCTGGGAGATGGAGAACGGGGTGGGATATCCTGGGAGATGGGGAATGGGGGAAATCACAGGAGATGGAGAATGGGGGGGATCCTGGGAGATGGAGAATGGGGGGGGATTCCTGGGAGATGGAGAATCGGGGGGATCTTGGGAGATGGAGAATGGGGGGGATCTTGGGAGATGGAGAATGGGGGGGATCTTGGGAGATGGAGAACATGGGGGCATCCTGGGAGATGGAGAATGATGAGGATTCCTGGGAGATGGAGAATGATGAGGATTCCTGGGAGATGGAGAATTGGGGGGGATTCCTGGGAGATGGAGAATTGGGGGGGATTCCTGGGAGAAAGAGAATGGGGGATTCCTGGGAGATGGAGAATTGGGGAGGATTCCTGGGAGATGGAGAATTGGGGGGGCATTCCTGGGAGATGGAGAATTGGGGGGGATTCCTGGGAGATGGAGAATTGGGGGGCATCCTGGGAGATGGAGAACATGGGGGCATCCTGGGAGATGGAGAACATGGGGGAATCCTGGGAGATGGAGAACATGGGGGCATCCTGGGAGATGGAGAACATGGGGGCATCCTGGGAGATGGAGAACATGGGGGCATCCTGGGAGATGGAGAACATGGGGGCATCCTGGGAGATGGAGAACATGGGGGCATCCTGGGAGATGGAGAACATGGGGGCATCCTGGGAGATGGAGAACATGGGGGCATCCTGGGAGATGGAGAACATGGGGGCATCCTGGGAGATGGAGAACATGGGGGCATCCTGGGAGATGGAGAACATGGGGGCATCCTGGGAGATGGAGAACATGGGGGCATCCTGGGAGATGGAGAACATGGGGGCATCCTGGGAGATGGAGAACATGGGGGCATCCTGGGAGATGGAGAATGGGAAGGTTTCGGGAGATGGAGAACATGGGAAGATCCCGGGAGATGGAGAACGGGGTGGGATATCCTGGGAGATGGGGAATGGGGGAAATCACAAGAGATGGAGAATGGGGGGGATCCTGGGAGATGGAGAATGGGGGGGGAATCTTGGGAGATGGAGAATGGGGGGGATCTTGGGAGATGGAGAATGGGGGGGATCTTGGGAGATGGAGAACATGGGGGCATCCTGGGAGATGGAGAATGATGAGGATTCCTGGGAGATGGAGAATTGGGGGGGATCCTGGGAGATGGAGAATTGGGGTGGATTCCTGGGAGATGGAGAATTGGGGGGGGATTCCTGGGAGATGGTGAATTGGGGGGGATTCCTGGGAGATGGAGAATTGGGGAGGATTCCTGGGAGATGGAGAATTGGGGGGGGGATTCCTGGGAGATGGAGAATTGGTCGGGGATTCCTGGGAGATGGTGAATTGGGGGGGGATTCCTGGGAGATGGTGAATTGGGGGAATTCCTGGGAGATGGAGAATTGGGGAGGATTCCTGGGAGAGGGAGAATTGAGGGGGGGATTCCTGGGAGATGGAGAATTGGGGGGGGATTCCTGGGAGATGGAGAATTGGGGGGGATTCCTGGGAGATGGAGAATTGGGGGGGGATTCCTGGGAGATGGAGAATTGGGGGGGATTCCTGGGAGACGGAGAATGGGGGGGGATTCCTGGGAGATGGAGAATTGGGGAGGATTCCTGGGAGATGGAGAATTGGGGGAGGATTCCTGGGAGATGGAGAATTGGGGGGAGGGGATCCTGGGAGATGGAGAATGGGGGGGTTAAACTCTGGGAGAGAAGCAAACCTGATTGACAGGAGGGAAGGTGCATGTAGTACTATGGAGAAGGTGCGGAATTGCAGGCCGGGGAGGGGTGAGGGCTACTCGTTGTGCTCTGCATTTCCCTCACGCTCGCTCAGTGGCCTGCAGATTACTGCTCCTTTCACTATGGCTCACTAGGGAGGCGGTTTCTCTACAGAGCTTCGATTGTTCTCCATATACATCCAGCACCCCCCTTTCTACTTGTTTCTCCATATCTTTTGCTTTCGGCAGGACTTGGCGAGCCTGGTACTGAAGGGGTCCACACCAAAAGCTGAATGACAATAAGAGGTTATGTTGTGCTGAATGGAACAACTAGGATAATGGTTTAATGTGCGTAGAATGAACCTGGCACTGCCCACGTTGTTCTGCGCGGACACGGTAGGATTGACTGAGCAGTGTGTTTAACAGGGAGCCAACACTGTTCTATGTATAGATGCGTTGGCAGCGAAATAGGATTCTAGGGAGCATGGCACTGCCAGTGCCGCCTTTCAGAACCGCTCCTTGTACCCTTGGTAGCTTGGCTCGGTGACGAGAGAACGGTCACTGCATCATTGTGCCACATTACACGACGGTGAGAAATAAGCCTAGACTGCCGAGTATGAATAGCACAATTAAACACAATCCACATAACACACACACAAAAAAAAGCAATCAAAGCCAGCGCCCCATGAAAGAAACCCAACGATAAAGCGTAACCTTTAATAAACAGCTCAATAAAATCACTAATTAAAGATAAATACAAAGGAAAAAGGTGTTAGGACGCCGGTGTCGGAATCCAACACAACGCAAGCCAAGAACTGGAGGCATGGACGGACAAAGGGAGAGGGAAATTTGATTGATTGGTGGATGGACAGATGGGTAGGCTGACAGATGGAGATATTGATTGATTACTTGATGGATAAACAGGTGATTTTGTATACAAATTGATGGATAGACAAATAGATGGACAGACGTGATATAGAGATTGATGGATAAATGGGTAAATATATCGACAGACAAATGGATAGATGGACACATGGGCATTGATTGATGGAGAAATGGGTGATAAATGGACAGGTAGATGAATGAATGGAGAGGGTATTGATAGGAGCATAGATGACCAGGTAGATAGCTGAATGGACAGTCTTTGGGGTATTGGTTGATGGATAAACACGTGATTTTGTACACGGATGGATAGACGAATACAATGTAGTAGTGGTTGATGGATAAATGGATATAGCGCCGACATCCCTGTAGGGACACCGACTTACTCACCGACACCACATAGACATGTCCTCCCCTTCACCCCCCGGTCGTCCACCTGTGCTGGTGTCCTCCCCTCTCCTCGGGCCTGTGCACATGGCTAGTACTCACGCATTGGCACATTTCCAGGACATGCCTAAGGCTGTGAGACACTATGTATTTAAGGCACCCTCCCAGTAGGGGAGGTGACAGTGCAAAGTCCTCAGTCACTGTACCAGTCTGCTGCTAACTAGTTGTCAGGTTCCTGTGCTCCTGTCCCATTATCCCTGTAGCCGTCACCTGTACCTGCCTTCCCATACTTATCTGTCCCTTTTGTGCCTACCATATCTGTCTGTATCTGCCTGCTAGTCTGCCTCAGTCATCCTACTCGTACCGGAGTCCATCTCCTGTCCTGGGAGTCAGCTGCCACAGACCCGGTCACTGCCCTGAGAGTAGTACCTGGCATCTGCCTCATAGTAGGTGCTTAGTTAAGCTCCTCCCATTAAACGGTAATCCCAGGTCCCCTTGTGGTCCAGTGGGTCCCCTAACCCTGCTCGCTGCCCCTACACCTGCCGTGAGCATTACAATGGGTAAATATATGGACAGAAAAATGGATAGAGTGCGAGATGGACAAATGGATCTCAACAGATGGGCATTGATTGAAGGAGAAATGGGTGATAAATGGAGGGGTAGATGAATGACTGGACAGGGTATTGGTAGGAGGATAGATGACTAGATAGATGGACGAATGGACAGTCTTTGAGGTATTGGTTGATGGATAAACACGTGATGTTGTGCACGGATGGATGGATAGACAACTACAATGTAGTATTGATTGATGGATAAATGGGTATAGCGCCGGTATCCCTGCAGGGATACCGACTTACTTACTGACACCACGTGAACATGTCCTCCCCCTGGTTGTCCACGTGCGCTGGTGTCCTCTCCTCTTGCTGGGGCTCCCCAGGAATGCGCCTAGTACATGTGCACCAGCTCATTTCCAGGAAATACCTCTCAGCCTATGGCTGACTGCACTATGTATTTAAGGCAGCCTCCCATTAGGGGAGGTGCCAGCGCAACATCTTCAGTTAGTCAGTGTACCAGTCTGCTGCTAGCTAGTTGTCAGGTTCCCGTGCTCCTGTCCCATTATCCCTGTATCCGTCACCTGTACCTGCCTTCCCATACTTATCTGTCTGTATCCACCTGCCAGTCTGCTGCAGTCATCCTGCTCGTACCCGAGTCCATCTCCTGTCCTGGGGGTCAGCTGCCACAGACCCAGTAACTGCCCTGGGACTGGTACCTGGAATCCGCCTCGTGGTAGGCGCTTAGTTAAGCCCCTTCCATTAAAGGGTAAGCCCGGGTCCTCCCTGTGGTCCAGTGGGTCCGCTAACCCTGCTCGCTGCTTCTACACCGGCCGTGAGTGTTACAATGGGTAAATATATGGACAGATAAGAGAATAATGACTAGATGGGATTTGATTGATGGAGAATTGGGTGATAAATGGACAAGTGGACGAATGAATGGACAAGGACTATGGATAGACGGATAAAAAAAGTGATTGGATAGAGGATAGGTGACCAGGTAGATGGATGAATGGACAGACTTTGGGGTATTGGTTGACGGATAAACAGGTGAATGGATGGACAGACTGATGACTTGATGGATGACTAGAGGATGGAAGCTCTGACAAAGATGGATGGACAGATGAAAGGATTATTATTGCCACTCGAAATGGAATTGAATTGTGACACATTGAAGCCATTGTTTTACTTCTTCCTTGGCAATCGAAAGAAGACTCATATGTCCTCCCCAAATCCTTCCAATGAGCTAAAAAAAATCCGAGGGTCAGAAAAGTGGGGAACACAAGCCCTTGTAGTAAGAAATGGTAGGACTGATGGATGGTTAGAAGAATAGGTGGATGGACTGACAAAGGGATTAATGCGTAGGTGGTCAAGTCAATGAATGGTTGGATGAAAATATGGATGTGCCAAAGGATGGATGGATGGGTGGTTGCAATTGACAAAGGCACT
The DNA here is from genome assembly GCF_048569485.1 of Anomaloglossus baeobatrachus. Lineage (NCBI taxonomy): Eukaryota > Metazoa > Chordata > Amphibia > Anura > Aromobatidae > Anomaloglossus > Anomaloglossus baeobatrachus. The sequence continues at coordinate 32,255,788 of NC_134363.1, read as the reverse complement.
GATGGATAGATGAACTGGTGAACGATGGACAGATGACTTATATTGGATGAATGGATGGACCTTGTAAATTGTACAGTCTACAAAATTCCTCACCTTGTGGTACCCATGGCTTTTTGGGTAAACATGCCCACATGGATGGGTTGGGTAGATGACCAGAAAAACGGCTAGAACAGGTGAATGGATATTTGGTTTTGTGTGGCTTCAAGGGGGTGTTTTCGACTTGCCCATTGACTTGTTAAGGTGCCAACACAATGGACCACTTTGACTTTTAGGGTTCCGGAAGCCTAATCTGTTGACACTTAGGACTCCGGAAATGCAGGACTTATAGATACGCCAAGACGGTTGACCGGCCAACTTTACGAAGAACATTTTTGGAGCATAAATACAGCTAACAAATTCGAGGACTTCTGGTAACTGGTGTCTCCTTTTTTATTGTTTTTGGTGGAAATACTCCAATAAATTTTGTTGAATGGTAAGAAAAGATAAAAGTTGTAGAAACAGATGGCTGTTTTGGATGAATTTGCGTTTTTTTCCCATTTCAGTTTACATTAAATACAGAGAATATGAAGTAAACAGTAAAGGATAAGTCATAAAACCTGCTCTCGTTAATGGCTGACTCATCTCCTCAGAAGTCAAACCTGCATTATAAAAATGTATTGCTGTATATTAATTGATTCTGCATAGCTAATAAGCCAAAATCCTCCGGGGGTAAGATCAAATCAATTGTTCTTTCTGTATATTTACTGTTTTTACCAGGTGACTTAATAATAATTCCAAGTCTACACGACGTGGAGGTCAAACCTCACGCGTTTCATGTGGCGGTTCATTTGTATGCATGAGTATATACCATCCCTATCCTATGGATGATGGATGTTACTGGTATCTATTGTTCTGTTCCTCCATTCCTTTTATCATTGTGAGCTCGTGTGTTGGCTGAAATCGAAAATTTGAGGCAGTAGGTAGATAAAAGATCCGCAGAGCCGCTCAGTTCACAGCGCCATCAATGGATATGAGGTCCATGTATCCAGTCAGTGTATTTATCACATTCCACATTTTAACAAAGCCAATAATACATTACATGCAGTGAAAAAATATCATTTGTTCTTGATGTCGTACACTCTAGTAAATTTCACCTTCTTAATGTGGCCATACACCATTAATGACTCTAGGTCACATGCTCTCTTGGCCAACAGCTGTTCCTCTTGACCCCCTCATACATGCATGCTCTCTTCTGACAAGTGTGTACGTTCTTGTCCCGGGCCTCGCGCTCTCTTGTCCCGGGCCTCGCGCTCTCTTGTCCCGGGCCTCGCGCTCTCTTGTCCCGGGCCTCGCTCTCTCTTGTCCCGGGCCTCGCTCTCTCTTGTCCCGGGCCTCGCGCTCTCTTGTCCCGGGCCTCGCGCTCTCTTGTCCCGGGCCTCGCGCTCTCTTGTCCCGGGCCTCGCGCTCTCTTGTCCCGGGCCTCGCGCTCTCTTGTCCCGGGCCTCGCGCTCTCTTGTCCCGGGCCTCGCGCTCTCTTGTCCCGGGCCTCGCGCTCTCTTGTCCCGGGCCTCGCGCTCTCTTGTCCCGGGCCTCGCGCTCTCTTGTCCCGGGCCTCGCGCTCTCTTGTCCCGGGCCTCGCGCTCTCTTGTCCCGGGCCTCGCGCTCTCTTGTCCCGGGCCTCGCGCTCTCTTGTCCCGGGCCTCGCGCTCTCTTGTCCCGGGCCTCGCGCTCTCTTGTCCCGGGCCTCGCGCTCTCTTGTCCCGGGCCTCGCGCTCTCTTGTCCCGGGCCTCGCGCTCTCTTGTCCCGGGCCTCGCGCTCTCTTGTCCCGGGCCTCGCGCTCTCTTGTCCCGGGCCTCGCGCTCTCTTGTCCCGGGCCTCGCGCTCTCTTGTCCCGGGCCTCGCGCTCTCTTGTCCCGGGCCTCGCGCTCTCTTGTCCCGGGCCTCGCGCTCTCTTGTCCCGGGCCTCGCGCTCTCTTGTCCCGGGCCTCGCGCTCTCTTGTCCCGGGCCTCGCGCTCTCTTGTCCCGGGCCTCGCGCTCTCTTGTCCCGGGCCTCGCGCTCTCTTGTCCCGGGCCTCGCGCTCTCTTGTCCCGGGCCTCGCGCTCTCTTGTCCCGGGCCTCGCGCTCTCTTGTCCCGGGCCTCGCGCTCTCTTGTCCCGGGCCTCGCGCTCTCTTGTCCCGGGCCTCGCGCTCTCTTGTCCCGGGCCTCGCGCTCTCTTGTCCCGGGCCTCGCTCTTAAGCAGGGACACAGTTTTGAAGATGAGAGCCTCCTGACTGTGCGCTGCCATCAAATATTTGTCAAAAGGAAGATCGGGCATGTTAAGTCTCAACATAACCCATCCATTGTTCCCATTGTTCGCCATTGTCCCAGGGCTCTCTTTTTTGTCCCGGGGCTCGCTTTTGTCCCGGGGCTCGCTTTTGTCCCGGGGCTCGCTTTTGTCCCGGGGCTCGCTCTTGTCCCGGGGCTCGCTCTTGTCCCGGGGCTCGCTCTTGTCCCGGGGCTCGCTCTTGTCCCGGGGCTCGCTCTTGTCCCGGGGCTCGCTCTTGTCCCGGGGCTCGCTCTTGTCCCGGGGCTCGCTCTTGTCCCAGGGCTCGCTCTTGTCCCGGGGCTCGCTCTTGTCCCGGGGCTCGCTCTTGTCCCGGGGCTCTCTTTTTTTTGTCCCGGGGCTCTCTTTTTTTTGTCCCGGGGCTCTCTTTTTTTGTCCCGGGGCTCTCTTTTTTGTCCCGGGGCTCTTTTGTCCCGGGGCTCGCTCTTGTCCCGGGGCTCGCTCTTGTCCCGGGGCTCGCTCTTGTCCCGGGGCTTGCTCTTGTCCCGGGGCTCGCTCTTGTCCCGGGGCTCGCTCTTGTCCCGGGGCTCGCTCTTGTCCCGGGGCTCGCTCTTGTCCCGGGGCTCGCTCTTGTCCCGGGGCTCGCTCTTGTCCCGGGGCTCTCTTTTTTTGTCCCGGGGCTCGCTCTTGTCCCGGGGCTCTCTTTTTTTGTCCCGGGGCTCTCTTTTTTTGTCCCGGGGCTCTTTTGTCCCGGGGCGGGCTCTTTTGTCCCGGGGCTCGCTTTTTTGTCCCGGGGCTCGCTCTTGTCCCGGGGCTCGCTCTTGTCCCGGGGCTCGCTTTTTTGTCCCGGGGCTCGCTCTTGTCCCGGGGCTCGCTCTTGTCCCGGGGCTCGCTCTTGTCCCGGGGCTCGCTTTTTTGTCCCGGGGCTCGCTTTTTTGTCCCGGGGCTCGCTCTTGTCCCGGGGCTCGCTCTTGTCCCGGGGCTCGCTCTTGTCCCGGGGCTCGCTCTTGTCCCGGGGCTCGCTCTTGTCCCGGGGCTCGCTCTTGTCCCGGGGCTCGCTCTTGTCCCGGGGCTCGCTCTTGTCCCGGGGCTCGCTCTTGTCCCGGGGCTCGCTCTTGTCCCGGGGCTCGCTCTTGTCCCGGGGCTCGCTCTTGTCCCGGGGCTCGCTCTTGTCCCGGGGCTCGCTCTTGTCCCGGGGCTCGCTCTTGTCCCGGGGCTCGCTCTTGTCCCGGGGCTCGCTCTTGTCCCGGGGCTCGCTCTTGTCCCGGGGCTCGCTCTTGTCCCGGGGCTCGCTTTTGTCCCGGGGCTCGCTTTTGTCCCGGGGCTCGCTTTTGTCCCGGGGCTCGCTTTTGTCCCGGGGCTCGCTTTTGTCCCGGGGCTCACTCTTGACCCGGCCATCGCTGTTGTCCCGGGGCTCGCTCTTGACCCGGCCATCGCTGTTGTTCCAGGGCTTGCTCTTGACAAGGGGCACAGTTTTAAAGATGAGAGCCTCCTGAATGTGCGCTGCCAGGAAATATTTGTCAAAAGGAAGATCGGGCATGTTAAGTTTCAACATAACCCATCCATTGTTTGCTCTTGGCCCGGGGCTCGCTCTTGGCCCGGGGATCAACACCTACACAGCCAGTAGTGGACCATCGATGGTCATCTTGAGGATTGTGAGAGTAGCAGCTCTTGAACAGTAACACAAAATAGGTTCCACATCAAGCAAATAACAGATCTTATAATGTTCCATTCTACCACACCATCTCTATTAGGACATAATTCAAGACTCCTTGGTCTCCATTCATTGAAATCTTCCAGCCGTAAAACCGAAGCTCCCGCATGGCGTATGACACAAAGCTTATCAGAGAAAAGCTACTCTGATTGCAGCGGCTGGTGGCAGGGTTTGTAGATGGGCAAATTTCATCCGCAGAACGTCGCCACAATTTTTCACAAAAGCCTTCGACACAATGGAAACAAAAACAAAGACAAGAGAAAAGTCTGCACGATGGAGATTACTGTAGTGTTCACGTCTAATGAACACGAGATGGATAGATGTATTTATTCTTATCTCCTATTTATATCTTATCCTTCCCTTAAAGGAAAAGCTTCAATTTCTCATCCGCGAGAGGTAGGTGGAGCAAACTCTACGCGAGAAGAAACTGGAATTAGCATAAAATTTGCATAGCGAGTTAAATGATCCATTAGAGCCGGCGTTGGCCTGAATTTCGAGCTGTTGGCGGAAGGCATCGTTCTGTGCCAGTGAACTGACTCCTCCATCCCAGAGCTTGGGACATTGCTTAATAATCTGCAATGGTGATATTCTCATTAGCGATATCTTGCTTCGCTAAGTCCCTGGACCAAGGTGATGGCGGGTGATTCATGGTACAAATGGGATTAACCAATCATCTGCCTTGGATTAACGTGTATATTCTCCGAAATGGAGATGAAAAAAGGTTGAAAAAGCAATGTATACAATAATCATAGTATATAAACATTACGTAAAGATTCTAGAGCACCGGACACTTTAACACATTCCATTTCTATAAAGCTCACTGTATACGGTGTTGTATACGCTTAGGCTTATTAATATTGCATCAGACAAGACTGTCTACTATAATATATGTCGCCTTATGCACAGGACCGCACTTTTCAGGGGCAGGCGAAAATGATGTATGACTTTTGTGGTATTTTGTCAGCACAGCACATTCATTTGTATGGATAAACAGAATTTTCCTAGGAGAAAAGAATGGAGCAAAGTGACCAATGACTATTTTATGGTAGGGAGTCTGTGAGCACAAAATGACTGTTCAAACCAAGCACAGGCTCTCTGGGCTGCCATCAGTGCATGATAACCATGACTGGTGTATGGGGCCCAGGGAAGAGGGGGGCCCTGTTCTTCACAGAACCTGGGTCCCATTCTTCAACTGGTCCCGGTCACAGCTTCACCAGATGGGCCCGGCCATGTTGCTTCGGCCACTACACATGGCTAATTTGCATGTGAAACCCTTCTAGGACATCACATGCAAATTAGCCATGTGCTGGAGGCAGGCAGGGTCAGAGGAGCAGAGCAGGGTGCCGACGCATCATCCCGTGGCACATCGTACAGCAGCGTGATGAGGTCATCAATCTGTGACCTCATCACACTGCTGCAGGCAACGCAGAGCTACGGAGGAAGCGATGACCCCATAACCACTGGAGAAAAGCAGGCGCTCTGTGAGCTGAAGATCAATAGGGGTGGTGGGGGTGCCCTCTGACCCCAGCTCCTGCCTTGCTTCAGCTGGATGTGCATCTAGTACGTCTTCCCACTTATTTGTTTTCCGATCTATCTCCATCTTTCTCTCCCTCCTGGTCAGAACTGTCAATCAAGAAAAAGAGGGTGGGGAGAAGATGAAGAGCAAGTGGATATACTGTAAATGTGCACTGAATTGCATAGGCACACCACTAATCATATGTGCTTGGTTTGAACAGTCATTTTCTGCTAACAGATTCCTTCTAAAGCTTCTATGGTTGCTTCAATAGTGTCAAGGAGTTTAGGCCATCACTTTTTTTTTTTTTTTTTACATAGCGGTTTCTACATTTACCTGCCCACGCATTTCAGTTAAGTCTCTTTTGAAAATAGTAAGGCCTATATGGACCCTGCATTTTGTCCACTTTGTTGAGCAATCAGGGGCATATACTTTCAGCAGAGATCAAAAGTGTGTTTTGTGTAGGAAAGAACAAGGAGTCACTGCTAAAAAAACTGCCAAGGCTTCCATTAAGACTGTGTCCACTGTCAGGTATATTGTCATGCTAGGTGTGGGGAAGTACCAAGCACACGGTGAAAGGGAAGGGAAACCCTGTGTATAGGGAAAGGCAAGATGGTGACCCCTGACCAAACCTACTGCTGGTCTCTGGGGTCCCTCACCATCCTAGATAGGTTCCGTACCCATGCGCCGAGCAGGATACCTGACCCTAGGTATCCCTAGTGCTGGGCCCTAAATAGGGAACGGGTGGGATGAGCTCATCCCCACTAAACACTATAGAGGACACAAGGACACGGGGGGGAAAAAGCATGAACTACTTATCATTAGATGACTCGGGTAGAAGTTTAGCAAAGTTTTCAGCAACGACACCACAGAGGAGTACAAGCCACCTGCTTGCAACCTAAGCATGAAGGAACTGAAAATATCACCAGCACCAGTCCAAGGAAGGAAGGAGTATATAAGCACCAAGAGAATACTGACAATCAGCAGCTGGGTGATTGTCGAGCTCCTGCAGGCTCCAAAAGGGAGAAAAATGAATCCAGAAGGAAAGCTACCCATACCTATGAATACTGACAGCAGGAACTATGGACAGTCAGGGAACATTCTGCGCAGTCAGATGCTGTGACCTTCTATGGCCTGAAACCACATGACTGTCATCAGGGACACACCTGTGACACACATTTCTTCAGGATTATGCATTTAGCCTTTCCACTTTGGAAATCAGCATCTATTTTCCGACCTAGAATAGTTGTCATTTTGGTCAAAGCTTGGTGTAGTACGCTCCAGAGGGTTGCCTTGCGCTCCAGAGGGTTGCCGTGCGCTCCAGAGGGTTGCCGTGCGCTCCGGGGGGGGTGCCTTGCGCGCCAGAGGGTTGCCTTGCGCTCCAGGGGAGGCGCCTTGCGCTCCCGAGGTTTGCCTTGCGCTCCCGAGGTTTGCCTTGCGCTCCCGAGGGTTGCCTATCTCTTCAGAGGGTTGCCTATCTCTCCAGAGGGTTGCCTGGCACTCCAGAGGGTTGCCTGGCGCTCCAGAGGGTTGCCTGGCGCTCCAGAGGGTTGCCTAGCGCTCCAGAGGATTGCCTTGCACTCCAGAACTCCGGAGGGCGCCTTACACTCCAGAGGACACCAATGAGCACAGGCTCTACCCAGAGAAGACCCCAAATCTCTGTGCCACCCCAGTGCATGATGGGAGTGAAATTTAGACATAAAAATAGGGGTTCTGATAAAGTGATATTTTTAGGAATAGATTTCTATTACGTAAAATTGTTTTCTATACCTTTTTTAACTTTTTTAAAATAAATTTGGGGTTGAAGTTGCATTTTTAAGGTTTTGGGTTTTTTCGGCTTTGACTTTTTTCTATCTCCTAGCTTTATGCGGCAATGTTAGTAGGTTTTCAGTAGCAGATCCTATAGATGTAACCAGGGTAGTGTTTGCCGGCCTGTCCGTGTATATCATTCCCCCGCCGTACATCATAAGGCGAAGCCTCAGCTACAAGGATACTGTGTAATTTGTCACTGACAACTACGGACAAGCTATCTTTATAAATACCCGGCCTGACAAACACAACATATATGTCTGTGTGATTATATGAGTGGTAATACACCGGCGGTGAGGAATGGCTTCCTGCCATCTCCGAGCTGAAGAGTACGACAGTTTTATCGGCAGTCTTCCATCTGTGTTGTGTATATAGACCGCCGAGGAATCCGTTTATCACTCTCTCCGCCCTTGGTTATATTCAAAGTATTGAAATATTAGGTTATGTCACCGCTTTCTCCGTACACCGGGGAAGAAGGAGATCACTTTCTCATCCCGATTCATGTACACACCACAGGGTCAGCCAAGATTTAACATTATCCGTACAAGTGTCTCTATAAATCTGAATCTCGTTGGTGGACATGATTTCGGTGCCAGGAGCAGTCTCTGATATGTTCTTCTCTTGTGAAATGAAGAAGAGGACAGTTATGGGCTCCAAAATATTCTCCGCTTTCATCTAAAAAAAAAAAATAACTTCGGAAAGTGTCAGAAAACTCTACGTAGAAATACTTTCAGAAGAACATGATCTTCTAAAATTGAAAATATGGCTTCCCGATGAGTTCTTTTTTGAGTTTGGAATTGTCCAAAGTGTCCTACAGATCAGAAGTTGGGCGCGGTCAAAGGTTCTCGGAGAATCCGCAGCAAGATTGAAATTGCATTGTTGACTAGTGATGAGCGGGCACTACCATGCTTGGGTGTTCAGTACTCGTAACTAGTGATGAGCGGGCACTACCATGCTCGGGTGCTCAGTACTCGTAACTAGTGATGAGCGGGCACTACCATGCTCGGGTGTTCAGTACTCGTAACTAGTGATGAGCGGGCACTACCATGCTTGGGTGTTCAGTACTGGTAACTAGTGATGAGCGGGCACTACCATGCTCGGGTGCTCAGTACTTGTAACTAGTGATGAGTGGGCACTATCATGCTCGGGTGCTCAGTACTCGTAACTAGTGATGAGCGGGCACTACCATGCTCGGGGGCTCAGTACTCGTAACTAGTGATGAGCGGGCACTACCATGCTTGGGTGTTCAGTACTCGTAACTAGTGATGAGCGGGCACTACCATGCTCGGGTGCTCAGTACTGGTAACTAGTGATGAGCGGGCACTACCATGCTTGGGTGTTCAGTACTCGTAACTAATGATGAGTGGGCACTACCATGCTCGGGTGCTCAGTACTCGTAACTAGTGATGAGCGGGCACTACCATGCTCAGGTGCTCAGTACTCGTAACTAGTGATGAGCGGGCACTACCATGCTCGGGTGCTCAGTACTGGTAACTAGTGATGAGCGGGCACTACCATGCTGGGGTGCTCAGTACTCGTAACTAGTGATGAGCGGGCACTACCATGCTCGGGTGCTCAGTACTGGTAACTAGTGATGAGTGGGCACTACCATGCTCGGGTGCTCAGTACTGGTAACTAATGATGAGTGAGCACTACCATGCTCAGGTGCTCGGTACTGGTAACTAGTGATGAGCGGGCACTACCATGCTCAGGTGCTCAGTACTCGTAACTAGTGATGAGCGGGCACTACCATGCTCGGGTGCTCAGTACTGGTAACTAGTGATGAGTGGGCACTACCATGCTCGGGTGCTCAGTACTGGTAACTAATGATGAGTGGGCACTACCATACTCGGGTGCTCAGTACTGGTAACTAGTGATGAGCGGGCACTACCATGCTCAGGTGCTTGGTACTGGTAATGAACAGTTGGATGCTCGGATGGGCACGAATTGAGTACCCAAGTATAGTGGAAGTCATTAGGGAGCTTGAGCATCTTTCTGGAAAATCTTACGGAAAAATACTAGTGTTCCGCATTGACTATTATTATACTTGGATATTTGAGTCGCTCCCATTTGAGCATCTAACAGCTCGTTATGAGTACAGAGCACCCGAGCATGGTAGTGCCCGCTCATCACTAGTTACGAGTACAGAGCACCCGAGCATGGTAGTGCCCGCTCATCACTAGTTACGAGTACAGAGCACCCGAGCATGGTAGTGCCCGCTCACCACTAGTTACGAGTACTGAGCACCCGAGCATGGTAGTGCCCGCTCCTCACTAGTTACCAGTACTGAGCACCCGAGCATGGTAGTGCCCGCTCATCACTAGTTACCAGTACTGAGCACCCGAGCATGGTAGTGCCCGCTCATCACTAGTTACGAGTACAGAGCACCCGAGCATGGTAGTGCCCGCTCATCACTAGTTACGAGTACAGAGCACCCGAGCATGGTAGTGCCCGCTCATCACTAGTTACGAGTACAGAGCACCCGAGCATGGTAGTGCCCGCTCATCACTAGTTACGAGTACAGAGCACCCGAGCATGGTAGTGCCCGCTCATCACTAGTTACCAGTACGGAGCACCTGAGCATGGTAGTGCCCGCTCATCACTAGTTACTAGTACTGAGCACCTGAGTATGGTAGTGCCCGCTCATCACTAGTTACTAGTACTGAGCACCTGAGTATGGTAGTGCCCGCTCATCACTAGTTACTAGTACTGAGCACCCGAGCATGGTAGTGCCCGCTCATCACTAGTTACCAGTACTGAGCACCTGAGCATGGTAGTGCCCGCTCATCACTAGTTACCAGTACTGAGCACCCGAGTATGGTAGTGCCCGCTCATCACTAGTTACCAGTACTGAGCACCCGAGCATGGTAGTGCCCGCTCATCACTAGTTACCAGTACTGAGCACCCGAGCATGGTAGTGCCCGCTCATCACTAGTTACCAGTACTGAGCACCCGAGCATGGTAGTGCCCGCTCATCACTAGTTACCAGTACTGAGCACCCGAGCATGGTAGTGCCCGCTCATCACTAGTTACGAGTACAGAGCACCCGAGCATGGTAGTGCCCGCTCATCACTAGTTACTAGTACTGAGCACCCGAGCATGGTAGTGCCCGCTCATCACTAGTTACCAGTACTGAGCACCTGAGTATGGTAGTGCCCGCTCATCACTAGTTACTAGTACTGAGCACCCGAGCATGGTAGTGCCCGCTCATCACTAGTTACGAGTACTGAGCACCCGAGCATGGTAGTGCCCGCTCATCACTAGTTACCAGTACTGAGCACCTGAGTATGGTAGTGCCCGCTCATCACTAGTTACTAGTACTGAGCACCCGAGCATGGTAGTGCCCGCTCATCACTAGTTACTAGTACTGAGCACCTGAGTATGGTAGTGCCCGCTCATCACTAGTTACTAGTACTGAGCACCCGAGCATGGTAGTGCCCGCTCATCACTAGTTACCAGTACTGAGCACCTGAGCATGGTAGTGCCCGCTCATCACTAGTTACCAGTACTGAGCACCCGAGCATGGTAGTGCCCGCTCATCACTAGTTACGAGTACTGAGCACCTGAGCATGGTAGTGCCCGCTCATCACTAGTTACGAGTACTGAGCACCTGAGTATGGTAGTGCCCACTCATCACTTTTTTTTCACTTTAGGTTTTTGAAAAACACTTGGTTGTAAAAAAACGAAAGTACCGTACACGTCACTTTTTTGAAGAGGCTCATGATGGAATCTGCTCCATCCAAACTATACACTGTCCAATCGAAGATCTGCGATAAAAGCTTTTACAGACATCAAAACTGCTTCAGGAAGCAAAAAAAGTCCAAAGAAGCAGGTTTCAGTAGAAAACTTGGAAGGTTTTTTTTATTGAGGAGTTCAAAACCTATATGTGCATATACCTTTAGCAGTTTGGAGTCTTTAGTGAAGGATGAGATGTTGTATGTGGTCAAGGATCTTCTGAGAAGGTGGATCAAGATGGTGACTGGATTGTACTGACCTCCAGACTTTAAAGTGTTTGATCCATCGCAGATTTTGTGGATGGTCCCTCTACACGTACCCCCACTGATCTTTCGAATAGGAGTCCTGATCCCCCTCCATTCTTAAGTCAATGGTACTTTGGTGTATCACGCACCCTACCAGCCCATACAATGTCTACATGGGGTTGTTGAGTACAGAGTCCACAGTTAGAAGGGTCAGTGGGTTTAGGACCCAGTTGAGATGATTGGTAGGTCCCTCAAGAATCACGAATATATCATCTATCCTGATTATTGTAAGACAACCCCATTTTGAAGGACATGTACATTTATAGACCATGGCCATTTTGGCCAAATTTTAAGCTTCATAGTCCTGAAAAAGTGAAAATGGTCTTCCTAGAAGAATTCAATTTGTTTAGAAAATATCAGGGGAATTTCTGAGTGCCCAAAGCGTATTCAACATGACTTATGAGAAAAAAAAGCCAAGATGACCTAGACTCGGTCATGTTTCGTGTTTGCAATTGACAGGGCCTCGTATTTCCTAGTTCTGAGGTCGAGTTGTGTTAGGTCTTACTGTGGCAGGGAGATTTGACAAAGAGGGACGTGTCGGGATGTCATCTCCTCTTCGCTGTGAGACATAGAAAGCGAAAATAATCTGTTCAGCTTCAGAATTAAAATGATACACAACGAATACTCCTGAAAATGTGGATGTTGGCCGGGCGGTGGGTTATATAATTCAATATGTTGGAAAACGTTTTCCAGGGTGCCATTATTTATCCATGGATTAGTATGTATATGAGGGATGTGAGTTACATGTAATGCTTGACACCTCATATATGAATTGGTCAGCCAAATGGAAAATATCACGTATGTAATGACTGAGCAGATGATCCTAGGCTGGCCCTCAGACTCAAAACCGTGCACTGTCCCTTATCTCGGAGGAAGACTTGATGGTAGCCAGGTCTGAGCCCCCAGTGTGACCCTAAAACCTGTCTGAGCCCTGATCTTACTCCCCCTATATCCCATACCTTTGGGGAGGGCTGGAAAGCACTAACAAAACCCCACAAAAACGACACTGACAAGGGAGAAAGAAAACTTGTACACGTAGCACTTAACACTAGAAGTCCCAGAGAGGGGTAATTTGACATTTCTACCATTGGAATCCTAAGGAACTCGAAAATCCTGGGATTTCTAGTGTTAAAACACACAGTAGGGAGAATATGTGTACCGGGGAATAAAGAAAAGGGGAGAAAGTAACGCACAACAGGGGAACGTCCGCAACACAGATCACCATAAACAGGTAAACCACAAAGACCGGGATCGCTGGAGCTATGCTGAAGCTATAATTGGCACAGACTGGAAGAAACCAGTGCCTTAATAGGGAGGAGGCAGCTGCATGTGGCAAATAGCAACCTGTGTTCCTAGTTCCTGCTCACCAGTCTGCATGAATTAACTCCAATTACCCTGAATCAGCCGATGCCCAGCTCTGGCTGAACAATCATGAAGCCTCAGGTTGCTTGTCAGACTCCTGAGTGTGAACAAAGTCTGACGCCGCCATGCCACCAAGCCGAACATCGCATGACAGAAACACTGAACTTTGAGAGGTGTCTCCTGATGACTATATATGTACTAGTCTATGTATTCTACCTATACACATCCTTAAAGGGTTTTTCCCATTTTTCTTAATGGATATTGTTGGATAGTGCTTATAAAAACAAGCATTTTTGCAATTCACTGCTTGTTAAAATTTTCAACCGCTTCTGAGATGTTAACACTTTTTTCTGTTGTTTACAACCCATTTCTTAGGAGACCGACCACCACTGCTGTGTAGATTATAAGGATTGTGCAGAAGCTGGCCGGGAATAAGAGGCATTTGGGTGCTTCACTGATCCTGGGAAGCTTCAAAACGACACTTACAAGCCCAATAGAAATGAGATTGTAAGCAATACGCATGTTGTGGTGGTCGGTTTCCAAGGCACCAAATTGTAAACAAAATGAAAGTGTTAATATCTCAAGAACGGCTGAAAATTTTAGCAAGCAGTAAATTGCAAAAGTGCTTGTATTTACAAGACCTATCTGATAATACCCATTTAGTAAAAGTGGGAAAACCCCTTTAAGGCTATGTGCACACGGTGCGTTTTTCTCGGCGTTTTTGCGCGTTTTTCGGGTGCGTTTTTGGCCTCAAAACTGCATGACTTTGCTTCCCCAGCAAAGTCTATGAGTTTTCATTTTTGCTGTCCCCACACAGCGTTTTTTTTCAGCTGCGTTTTTGTGGTGACCACAAAAACGCAGCATGTCAATTATTCCCGCGTTTTTCACTGCGCTTTTCATCCATTGAGTTCAATGGGATGTTGAAAGACGCAATGAGAAACGCAAATAGCTGCGTTTTGGTGCGTTTCTAAGACCAAAAACGCAGCTACAAGCGCAGGAGGTGGGTAGTAAAGTGACGTGTACAGGAAGAGGATTCCTTCTGTCAGTATATACAGAAGCATGAATCCTCCCGGTACCGTCACCGCCGCGTCCATCTCCCGTCCTGTGCATGTATGCTGCCGTGCGGTGTCATGTACAGGCAGGAGGTGGAAGCGGCTGCGAAAACAAAAGTTAACAGTAGAATAAAAAAAAAAAAGTTATACTCACCTGTCTGCAGCCTCGCGGTGCCATGCCCGCTCCCAGCTCCTGTCACGGTATCGCCACCCCCGCTCTGGCTGTGTGCAGTCTCCCCGGGGCAGGACCTTGCTTGCAGGACCTGGCGATGGATCACCTGATGCAGTCACCTGACGCATCAGCTGATCGAGTCTCGGGCTGACGCGGGCGCCCGGCCGGTATCAGCGGATGCGTCAGGAGACTTCATCCCTGATTACCGGCAGCTGCTGCAGCGATCGGACAGGATCAGACTCCCGCCCCATCGCTCCGGGAGCTGCCGGTAATTCAGCACATAAGTGAGTATTATTTTTTTTATTTTTTTTCTACTGATGCATCAGCTGATTGTATAACCGGCTTTTATACAATCAGCTGATGTGTGATGTGATTCAGGCACTTGATCCTGACACATCATCTGATCGCTTTGCCTTCCAGCAAACCGATCAGATGATATTGGATCTGGATTGGATGGCGCGGGACCCTGACCCAGGA